>NW_022985203.1:553914-625144 GCF_010093535.1 Lindgomyces ingoldianus
GTCATTGGTATTCCCAGGTCTCTGAGTCCCCACGCACTCCCATATGCCTCTGAGTGGATTCATACCGCATTCGGACCCATTGTCTTGCCTGCGCCATTACACCTACTATAAAATAATTAATGCCTAAAAAATAGCTGCTTTATTTATTTAATAAGTGTACTATTTTAGCTATATACTTAAAACTATTATCTTTAACTAGAGACTTTAGTTTATATTTAGTTTTTAGTCTAAATTTTGTTAAATTTTAAGCATAAAAGTTAAGCTTTTTACTACTTATTATAAAAAATAGATAGCTAAATAAAGATTATAAATAAGTATATTAATTAAAGACTAAGGCCTTTTATATCTTTTTACTAAGATAACTAGAGTTTTTTACTACTTTTAATTAATTAGGCTTAGATAACTTTACTTTATATAATAATTAAAATGTTTTTATATTAAGTCTTATATAGCTTTAAACTATATTAAAGCTAAGACTAGAAACATTCTACAGAACTTATTACAGCCACTAATAAGCTAAATTATAAGGATGCCCTAGCATTAGCAACCTACATGCATGCAGCCTAGAAGTTAGCTAAGACCTATATAAAAAAGGCCTAAAATTAGATGTAAACTATAGTTAACTACTACTACTAGCTAGTTAACTAAAAGGTTAGCAACATAGTCTACTTAAATACTAAGAACTTAGCTATTTAAAAACCTAGCTAAAACCTATCTAAATAATAAAAAAGCCTTTTTAAGGTACTTAAATAAGTTAGAAACTTATACTACTTAAAGCTACTTTTAAAGTTAAAGATACATAATGTTTTTACACTAAATATGCTTTATAAAGACTTTTAAAATCTACTTTTAGAATAAGAACTTTTAAAACCCCTTAAAATTACTATTAATAAAGTAGAGAAGTAGAAAGTAAAGAAAATACTTACTAGTAAGCTTTACTAAAAAATGCTTAAATACTAAGTAAAATAAGTAGAACATAACTCTAATCTAGTCTAGTATAAGGCTTTAAATTTTATAAGTTCTTCTTATAAACTAAAAGCTTTTTATAATAAGCATCTAAATTAGCTAGAACTTTTAAAGGCCTTATATAAGTAAATTAAGGCTTTTAACGCTAGTGTAAAAGGCATAAATTACTTAGCAGATAATAAAGTATAAAAGTAAAAAGTAAATTTATAGTTATACATAATAGTATTACAACTTTATAGACATTATGCTAGAGAGGTCTAATAGTAAGCTGTTAGATGTAACGATCCTCATGAATCGTTCCATCTCGGATGGCCCGGAAGGCCCCCGTATCGGCCCCGACCTCGACCTGGCCCTGACCCCTGCTGTTACCCCTATTCCCTTATGTATTTAGTCGCACCTCGCCCCTGTAGCTAGCTCAGTAGTTTTCTAATATCCTACGTACAAGGCCTATAGGTGTTATTGGTATTCCCAGGTCTCTAAGTCCCCACGCACTCCTATATGCCTCTAAGTAGATTTATACCGCATTTAGACCTATTGTCTTGCCTGCGCTGTTACATTATATTAGAAAACTTACTTTTACTAGTAACAGCTTTATTATAATATTACATTAATTATCTATTTAACTATGTCTAAGCCTAAAATGTGTCTAATTTAGTTTAGGTTATAATTTTTTACACTGTTACATTAAATTACTTAGTTTATAGACTAGATCCTATTAACCTTTAGTTAACTAAAGCCTTTAGGTTTAGAACTTTCTATCCCCTGCAATTAAGATTGCCTTTAGAAAAGTTGCATAAAGGCGCTAAGGTAAAAACTTAAAGACTACTAATAACTTATTAGAATTAAAGATAACTGCTAATGTCTAACTAACTACTACTCTCTAACTCTAGAATTAAAATACGCTTTAACTAAGGTAAGCCCTCTAGAGTTAATTAACAATCTATGTTAACAGCTAAACCTGCTCCTGCAGCACCTAAAGCTATACCCCTACCTAATTTAGAGTTAACTCTTAGCAGTATATTTATTAATAATTAAATTACTTAATTATAAGCATAGCTTAAGCAGCTAATTTAGCTAAGAACTACTAGTTAACTTCTACTAACTACTAAATCACCTCTAATAACGCCCTGTACTACTCTTGCTACTCTAAGTGCAAGAGACCTTTTAGGCACCCCTTAGACCTAGCAAATCTACTTTACTAAACGCACACCTAAGATTAGAATCTTTACAGACAGCAAAGAACTTACATTTAAATAATAGCAAGCCTCTATTATAGACAGACTTAACATTAATTTAGATTACTATTAGAGCGAGCGTGCACGCATAGCATTGATATGGGGACACACGGCTGGTATCGCGAAGGATTATCTAGAGCCAGGATACCTAGCTGAATCAGACCAGTTTTAGTTTAAGAAGGCAGAGGACATGACAGCAATATTTTGTACTATAATTACTACTAATAGGGACTATCAGTCTACAGAGGGGGGGGTAGTGTAACAATCCTCATGAATCGTTCCATCTCAGATGGCCCGGAAGGCCCCCGTATCGGCCCCGACCTCGACCTGGCCCCGACCCCTGCTGTTACCCCTATTCCCTCATGTATTTAGTCGCACCTCGCCCCTGTAGCTAGCTCAGTAGTTTTCTGATATCCTACGTACAAGGCCTATAGGTGTCATTGGTATTCCCAGGTCTCTGAGTCCCCACGCACTCCCATATGCCTCTGAGTGGATTCATACCGCATTCGGACCCATTGTCTTGCCTGCGCCGTTACATTAGACACTTTTAAATTTTTTTTTTTTTTTTTTTACTTTTCTTTATTTTTTTCTTTCTCTTCTTTTTTCTTTTTAGACTTTTTTTAAACCTCTTTTACTTTATCCTTAGCTGCTTAAGAGCGCTATAATGTTTACTTAAAAGTTAGACACTAGAGCTTCTAAAGCTAAAACTTAATAAAGCAACTTAGTGTTTTAGTAAAATAGAGCTACTTAAATACTAGCTATAGAAAGCCTAGCTTTTTAGCTCTTTATAACCTACACTACTTACACTAAGTTCTAAGTAAACTTTAAAATAGCTTTAAAAGCCTTTTTTTATTCTTTTTACTTTTTATGTTTTAGGCTGCTGCCTATAGCTTAAAATAGCTCTAAAGAACTAGAAATTTCTCTTTATAATATAAAAAAACCTACACACGCGTTAGTAAACTATACCTTAGCAGTTGTCCGAATAGCAGTATTTAGATACGCGGTTGGGCGTCACGTGACATAGTCTTGTGTCACGGTTGTACGCACAGACAGATAAATACCCTTTCCTTCGCACAGACTTAGAAAAAGAAGAATCAACACCAGTTACCTGCAACCCCCCCCCGCGCGATGTGTACACTGTGTAAACCTCTTTGCTTTGCATAGCTAGCATAGAGTCTATTTAACACTAATTAGTAGTTTAAATGCTATAAAATAGGAAGCTCTTCTTATACCTTTTTATTTAAAAAATTATGTACAAGAGAAATCCTTTCTCTTACTAATTTAACTATAAATTAGTAAGAGTAAAGATAGAGTCTAATTTATATGCAAGTAGCTATAAATCTCTATTTAGTTACTTAATAAAGAGTAGGAAACCTGTCTGTACAATACTATTTAGAGGTATTGTATAAATAGTAGTGCTTATTTAACGCTAGAAGGTCTGTTTTATCTTTTTGCATAAGGCTGTTTAGAGGCAGCGTACAACAAGAAGTAAGACAGCGCGCGACAACACATAATTAACTACTATAAAGCAATAAGCAATGCTAGCTTTATCTATAACTAGCTAACATAATGTATTAACATATAACTAATATGTACCTTTTATAGGCATCTTAGCAAAGACTCTAGCAAAGTAGACAAACATTAAAGATTAAGTAGATAAGATTAAACTATTAAATAACACACTTAAAAAGAAGCTTAATTTGTACGCAGCTAACTTAATTATAAAACTCTGCGCGTTAAGCATAATAGATATACATACACTTAAGAACTTTTAAAATAACTTTATAAAGTAAAAGCTTATACACTTTAAAATTCTTAGCTAACTATTTCTATAAAAACTAATTACTACCTTATAAAATAGAAGCTGTTACACTATACAGACTTATAAAAAAAGAACATGCTTTTACTATTTTATTAGGCTATTATACTAAACTATTACTACTAGCGTTAGTTCTAACGCAACAGAGGATGTCTCTATATAAATTACCTGCAGACCTAATACTTCCTCTGTAATTAGTATAACTACCTTATAATAGCTTACTGTACAAGAGCACAACTAGGCAGCTACATATTCCTGTAGCCACAGCTCTGCATAAGATTCCCTAAAGCTTGTACCTACTGCATATAATTTAATTACTGTATAATCTATACTAACTTCTACCTATATAAGATATTACAGCAGAGAACCTTACACCTAAGAAGGTTATATAATTCTAAAAGGCATAAAGAAAGAAAAACAACTATATAAAGTAACTATATAATATTATAGCTAATAAGGCTATAGTATTTATTAAGCTCTGCTAACACTTTACTATTTATAAAGCCTTATACGCAAGCATCTTCTTTAATATTCTTAAAGGCTATGCACACATGTTCTACCTTTATAATATTAGCCTTAGGAAGATATAGAGAGTCCTGTATAAACAGCTTAGTAATTACTTTAATACTAACATAAATTATAACTAGTATTAGATAGATTAAATAATAATAAGCTTTATATAAATTAAGTAAAAAAACTTTATAAAAACTTTATATAAAGCTTTTAAAGCTATAATTAATAAACTTACTTTTATATAAAAAGCTCTTAGTTTATAATTCTAAGGTAAGATACTACTTTACACTACTATTATATAAGCATGCTAAGGACAACTTAAACTTAAATAAGCAATGTTCTTAATTAAGCCTATATATAAGGCACTATACAGTAACCTCTGTTTAGCACTTTAGGTTATAATTAATTAGCAGAATAACACATTTTTAAATAAACTAAAAGACATATACTACACTAATAAAACATATAACTTCTCTTATATAATTAGCTTTTAATAATATAGAAGAAGTTTAAAAAAATATAAAAAATTATTTAAATTACACTTTTTTATATAACTAAAGCAATGCTTTATTTGTTATAAAAAAGATATTAGTTAATAAATTATTCTTACATAAATTAATTCTATATAAAACGCTAGTACATCTCTTTATATAAAAGATTCTATAATAAGACTCTAACATGTAAAGAAGTAAGTGTGTACATTTAAGAATTTAAAAGTAAACTAAAGCAAAAGAAAAAAAAGTTATATAATAATAACTTAAATAAAAAGAAAAGTAAGAAGATTATTAACTACCTTACCTTTACTGCATTTCTCTACTGTGCGACAGCAGAGGACATATACAGCCTAGAACCTAAAGAATACGCAGAATAGTTTATTCTTAAGAATTAATATTATACAGTATACTAAGGTAAACTATAGAATACTAGCGCTGCAAGAATTTCTACTATAAGAAAGTTATAACTTAAAGCATACCTATAAAAATTCTCTTATATAAAAGTAGACTAGACACTAAACAAAAAAAGTATTAGCTTTAAAAAACAAGAATTAATAAAATTAATTAGTACTATATAAATTACTAATCTAGTTAGCAGTGTTATATATTATATACTAGATACACTAACACCCTTTTTACTATCTCTTACTAACGTAGACTAGATAAATGCGTACTTTAACAATATGTAGAATGTAATTATATAAAGTAATAAAATTAAGGTTCTAGTTATACATAAATAAGGTTACCTATTCTTTAATATATAAAAAAAAGAATTAATGTCTTTTTTTATAAAACATAAACTCTAATAACTGCACAGAAGGTTTAGCTATCTCTATATAGAACAGCTTTACATAATGCTTAAGAACGCTAGACACAACGCTAATCTTTTTATACTTAAAGAGATTAAGAAGCTCTACTATATGTGTTAGCTACATAACTTAGCACTATAAAAATTTAAGTTTATAATTAAGGATAATTTATACTTTAATTATAAAATAGTAATTAATGTTATATAAATTAGTAACTAAAATGTACTACATGTAATTAACATAGATACATTATTTTAAGCAGCAACCTTTTTAAAATTAATGTCTACATAAGATACCTAGAACGCGCTTTGTAAGTGTTAGATTAACACATATTAAAGCTTACCTAATTACATTATATATAACCCTAGTATAAACTTTACATCTAAAGATTTCTAAAATTATGTAAAGATTATAGGAGCAATGTGTTAACAAATGCTAGTAGAAGCCTATTAGGCTATAGGGAAGATTAAGCGCGTACACGCACTACTGCAACGTGCATACAACATCCTCTATGCAGAATTAGATAATTATATAAACAATAAATTAGTGTTATAGATAGCTATTAAAGCTTTAAATAATATAGTAAAACTAAATAGTCTTATACCTATATTACTTATATTTAGAATGTACCTAAGTGTCACGATTGTGCACGAGTAAGGTTATAGAGCTTCACGGAGGTCTAGTTTAATTACTACATGAGGTATTATAGTAGGTACAAGACGTTGTGTGAGGAACAGGAAGGTTTAGGAGGAAATTAGTAATTAAATACTTAGCTTAGAAGTCTAAGCGCTTTAGGTATAAATTAAGCCTATTTTAGGTTTAGTTAGTGTTAAGGCAGTTTATGCTTAAGTTTATGTCTATGTTATGTTATATTTATGTTAGACATGCACTAATAATACTCTAGTACATGTCTAATACAGTTATGTCTAGGATCTAGGGAGGATACTGTGACAGTACCCCCCCTCTTATTAGGAAGGGAATCCTTTACATTAGTAGTTCTAGCATTAGGTTGTCTTTATTAGAGTATAGGTTTAGTTTAGATAGGTATTAGGCGTGAAATTAGGTTACTGTAAAGTTCTTTTACAGGGCTTTTATAGGTTTCTATAACAGTTTATTATATCTAGTCTATTTTATAAGGTATTTATAAATATGTTTTTTCTTATTAAACTAGATTTATTTAACATCTTCTACAACATATTCTAGTTTATTATTTATAATAACAGGTTTAGGTAGTAGGTTTAGCTGTCTAAGTAGATAGTTAGATTTAGGGGCTGCTTAGCGCAGCAACAATACGTGGAACACAGGGTGTATCTTTATGCTGTTAGGTAGGATTAATTAGTAAGTGTGCAATAAGACTATATAAGCTACTATAAAGGGGCTAAGGTTCTTCTAATTAAGTTTCTTTAATTATTAGTTTATTTAAATATTTCTAGCGTCTAGCTAGACCTTCTTGCCAGCTGCATACGCAGGGGCAGGAGTTTAGAATTAGTTTACGTACTCTTATTAAAGAGCTTAAGCCTATGTAAGCTTTTTATAAACATATTTAGATATGTTTTAGATTTTATTAATAAGTCTATTTATGTCTGTTACTTATACAAATTAATAAGTTAGTTAGAGGGTATTTAAAAGTAGTTTAAATTCTATTTAAAGGTAGTATTTATAGTTTACTAAGAACAGAGATACTTATGTTAATTTAGATGTTATGTTATTAGCTTTAAACTATGCTGTAGCTAACTATTTTACCTAGTTGTCTTACTAGTAGTTTATATATACTTATAGGACTTATTTTATTACAGTGTTTATGTTTTTAGTCTAGCTGTTAGTCTCTAGGTAAAAAGCTGTAGATAAATAGGGGACAATTTAGAGCTGTTTATAAAGTTTGTCCTAGAAGGCTAAGACAAACTGTGTACCTCTGTCTAATATAATTATGTTAGGCAGGCTATAGTAAACCTATACATATTAGTAGAATAACTAGGCTATATTAGGGGCAGTTATAAAGGAACATAGTATTAAGTGTTAATACTTAGTTAAGCAATTAATAACTACTATAATATTTATATACCTTTTAGATAAAGGTAGGTCTATAATAAAATTAATTAATATGTATTTCTAAGCTTGTTTAAGAATTAGGAGTAGTTTAAGTAGGCTATTATACCTTTCTTAAGAGGCCTTTACTTTACAGTAAGTATAGCAACATAATACATATTAGCGTACAGTATAGAACATGCAGGGCTAGTAGTACTCTCTCTGTAGTAGGTCAAGAGTCTTTCCTCTGCCTAGGTGTCTTCTAACAGGCAAGTTGTGTATAATTTAGAGTAGTTTAATTCTTAGTTTATTAAAATTAGAGATTATAAGTTAGTTATAGTAATATAGCTTACTATTTTAGTTTTTATAGTTAGCTAGTATTACCTTCTTTAACTAACTAGCGCTGTTTTAGAGCAGGTCTAAAGTTTCTTAAATAAATTTATTATTTAGATACTTATTAGTAATAATCTAATTAATTATCTAATTTATTTTATTTAGGTTAAAGTCTAAAAATAGCTTAGGTTAAAGTAAAGTTTAGTGTTAAGCCTTTTACACTTCTTCCTAAGCAGGGATGTCTTAGAATTACCTTATAAGGGCATCTAGTTTCCCTCTGTCTTAACTAGAATAATAAGTAATCTTAAAATTAAAATAAGACAAGTATTTAAACTAATAAGCTTGTTAGTAGCTAAGTTGTTTTATAGTTGCAAAGTACTACAAGTTCTTGTAGTTAGATAAGACCTATATTAGATGCGCTGCACCTTCTAGTTTAGGTTGCTATTGTTTAAAGTAGCATACTATAGTAAGCAATTTCTTATTATAGATCTTATAATTGCCTTCTACAGGACTTATTCTTTTTAAGAAATATGCAATAGGCCTAATAGTCCTGTCTAGCTTAGTCTAAGAGAGAACTCCTGCTACTACGTAGTCTAAGGCATTAGCTTCTACAAGTATTAGTAGTTTAAAGTTAAAGTAGCAGAGTATTAAAGCTTTAGTAAAGGCTTTCTTTAGCTAGTTAAAGAACTATTAGTAATTTAAGTTAAAGTTAAATTAAATTTTTTTTTTAGTAAGTATAATTATAAAGCTTACTTACTATAAAAAGTTATTAATAAATTATTAGTAAAAGTTAGTAAATTCTATAAAGGCTTAAACATCCTTTATGTTCTTTAGGTATTACTAATCTAGCACAGTCTAAACCTTAACAGGGTCTATTTAGATGCTATCTATAGAGATTACATATTCTAAATATGTAACCTTTAATTAGTAGAACTTGTATTTGTCTATGTTAAGTTGCAGACCTACTTCTTCTATAGCCTTTAGCACTAGGCGTACATGCTGTTTGTGCTCTAAAAGGCTATTACTATAGATTAGAATGTTGTTAATATACGCAGTGCAGAACACGTCTAGGTAGGGTTAGAGCAAGTTATTTATAAAATGTTAAAAAGTACTAGGCGTGTTAGCTAAGCTAAAGGGCATTACTAGGTACTTAAATAGTCTATATTAAGTCTAAAACACTGTTAGCTACTTATTACCCTTTGCTATTCTTAGCTTATTAAAGGCAGCAATAATATCTAACTTTATAAAATACTTTGCTTTACTTAGTTAGCTTAAAGTTTCTTATAAAAAAAGAATTAAGTATTAGTTTTTAATAGTAACAGTGTTTAGTCTTTAGTAGTTAATGTAGAATTAAAGCTTACCCTTAAGTTTCTTTATAAATAGTATAAGTAACACTACTAGTAAGAAGCTAGCTTAAATAAACTCTTTTTTTAGGTTCTTATTAAAGTATTTTTAGAGCACTTTTAATTTGTTTAGTAACATCTTATACAGTAGCCTATAACTAAGTTATTTACTAGGCTTAAAAGTTATCTAGTAATTATATAAACATTATATTAGAAGCTTATTAGACTTATCTTAAAAAAAGACATGCAACAGGTTATAGTAGTCTTAAAAGACTATTATTCTTAAGTTAGTGTGTTTTTAGGGAGCTAGAGCTTAGTCTATATTAGAAATTATAACTATGTAGATTTTATAATCTAGTTATTAAGCTAGGGTTACAAATAGAGTAGGTCCTATGTAGTAGATGTCTATCTGCTATTTAAGTCCTAGTTTATGTCTAAATTAAGTAGGTAAAGATTTTTTAAAGGCTTTCTTTTCTTTAGGTTTAAGCAGTTGTTAAATTATTTTATATAGCCTATCTTAGTAAAAGGCCTAGCTTATTAGCCTTACTTAAGTAGTTCTTCTCTAGGTATTAGAAAGTAGGTCTAAAAACCTTCTATATTAAGTGCTACTTAGGTGTTGTTTAAGTGTAAGCATAAGCATACATCTTAGCATTAAAAAGAGTTAAAGTTTAGAACTTACTTTTAGTAATTAAAAGCAACCTTATGCTAATACAGCTATAGTTGTCCTAGAATTAGGTTATAATGTCCTGTGTTTATTACATAGAGCTTAATCTGCTCCTTATAGTGTTAGTAGGTAATTATAATAGTTGTAGTATAAAAAATAGAACTTTTTTAAGTTATTTTCTATTAAATCTAGTTAAGTAAATTATTTAGGTAAGCAGTGTTAATTAGAGATTTAGTTTACGCGCTAGTTTTTTATTAATGTAACCTATGCTGTTTACTCTTAAGTTAATAAGAGCCTATATTAAAGCTAATACAGTTTCTTGTTATAAACATATAAGAATATTAACTTAGTACTTCTAGTTATTAGTAGGGGACTTAGCCTATAAGTTAGCAGAGATCTAGTGTTAAATTAGTCCTAGAGGGCAACTTAGCCCTAGGACAAGCCTTTTTGCAGGCTCCTACTGCTATAGCTGCGGCTATGTTAAAAGTGGCAAAGAGAATTAGAGCTTAAATACAAGTTAAAGCCTTTACAAAAATAAAATTAAAATAGTAAAAATCTTTAATAAGTGCTAGCAGCGCTACTTATGTAGACTTAAAGAAAAGAAATAAAGCAGTTTTAAGAGATATAACTATGCTTACTGCACTTAAAGTATTAACTTTTCTTTTTATAATCTTTACGCTTTCTAGAACTAACTAGAGCATAATTTAAATTAATTTTTATTATATTAAGGTCCTTATTTGCAACTGCGCTAGTTTAGGGGTGTATTAGGGCTTGTACAGGGAGGAACCTTATGTTATTATCATAGGTAGCAATTAGGTTCACATACGCGTTAAAGTTGTTTAGGAGGGGTTCTCCTACTATAGCGCGTTGCAGTTTAGTTAAGAGGGAGTTATATAAGGCTGTAATTAGACCTATCTTATTTAGGCCTATATTAGATACAAGTTAGCAGAACTTAGTAAAGTGTAAAGTAAAGCTTTTTTTTTTTATTATAAAGTGTTTAAGTAACTTAGGGCTGTTAACTCTTTATTTAGGTCTTTATAAGTTACTTACAGGAACACTATAAATTAATCTAGGTTAATAATATCCTTATCTATTAGTAAGTTAATTAAAGCTGTTATATTATAGTTAAGTTAAAAGTAGGTGTATAGTAACTAGAAGCATTTAAAGAAGAATTAGTCTATGTTTCCTTTAAGTTTGTATTAGAGCTTGCGTAGGAAGAAAGGTAGGTCTTTCTGTTTTCTATTAAATAGCAGGGGATTAGGGAGTTAGTTAGATTTTATTACTAAGTTAAAAAAGTTACAGGTTGTAGGCAGTGTTAAGTAGAAAAAAGTTAAGCTATCTCTAGACTTCTAGGTAAGCTTTAAGGCTAGTAAGTTCTTAGTTTCTACTACTATAACAGAAGTTAAGGTAGAAACAGACTACTTAATAACACAAAGCTGTTCTTTAAAGTCCTTTTAAAAAGCTTTAAAGCTTATAATATAGCAGCTTTCTTATAAAGTAAGCGCTTTTTAGAAGGCTTTTTAGCTTACTCTAATAGCTTAAAGTTATGTAAGTACTAAGCTTATTAGATTAGATTTAAAGGCTATTCTTAGCTAAAGTTTTAACACAACATAATGTTATAATTATGCATAAGTAAGGTTATAGAGCTTTACAGAGGTCTAGTTTAATTACTATGTAAGGTATTATAGTAGGTACAAGACATTATGTAAGGAATAAAAAGGTTTAGGAAGAAATTAGTAATTAAATACTTAGCTTAGAAGTCTAAGCGCTTTAAGTATAAATTAAGCCTATTCTAGGTTTAGTTAGTGTTAAGGCAGTTTATACTTAAGTTTATGTCTGTGTTGTGTTGTGTTTGTGTCAGACGTGCACTAATAATACTCTAGTACGCGTCTAATACAGTTATGTCTGGGATCCGGGGAGGATACCGTGACACTAAGAATTAACATAGATTCTGCACTATCCTCTAACATTGCTACGTAAGCTAATGCTATATAAAAAGTAATAAAAATGCTTTAGAGCAAAAGAGTAAAAGTTAATATTAATTATATAATTAACACTTAAAATAGTCTAATATTATATAAAGTTTTAAATCTTTTACTTAGTTTTAAAGTAAAGACATAGTAAAAGAAAAAGGGATAAACAGAACTATATATAGTAAAGAGAATTAAGGCCCTAAATGTTATTATTAAGATAGAGAATAGTCTAGTAAGACTCTACTACACACAAGTTATGCTATATTATTATATAAAGAACAAAAATAAACCTGCATAAAAACTGCTAGATCTAGATAAACTAGCCCTAGTATAAAGAGATCCTTTATAAGTATAAAAGAGAGGTTGTCTACATAAGTAACTAACTCTAATTAATAGACTATATAAAACAGCCCCTTAAGTAGTATTAGATTTATTATATAAACTAGAACTATAACTAGCTAAAAGAGGCTATAAAAGACTACATAAGAATCCTGTATAAAACATAATGTTTTTAACCTAGAAAAAAAAAGATAACTACACTTTAGTAATTAAGCTCTGTGTAGATAGTGTAATTACAATACCTAGAAAACTATTTAAAGAATTAGACTATATAAAAATAAAAAGTTTAGTTATAGGCAGCATGTTTAAAGTACTTTTATATAATTTATTAGTCTATAAGGGACAGATCTTTAACCTTTATTTTATATGTAAAGTTAAAAGGAAATTAACATAGCTATATAAAAAATTAAGACTAGTATTTATAAAACATTTTAATAAGAAAAAGAAAAAAATTCTTACATAGTCCTTTATAATTTAGAAAATAAGTTAGAGGTTAATTCTAGCTATTAGCCTATTATTAATAGCTTTATATAGTATGCACTATAAGCTACATAATATTACTTAAGTGTATGTATAGTTAATAAATAAACTTACATAAATATTATTTACATAACTACTAAGAGAACTCTAAGAGAGCTTTTCTCTGCGCACAATATTTAGAGTTGTATAACTACTATATAGCGCAGTAGAATCTAGCTTATATTAGTTTAAGACATACTACAACTACTATAAAGATAAACTTTGCATAGAAACCTTTTTATATAATCTATGCTTATTAATTATGTATAAAGGCATAAAAATGTTTAGAGTTATAGAGCTATAAATAGATAACACTCTTAGTATTATTATAACTAATTTTGCGTAATATAAAAAAGAAAAGCTATAAAAAGCTAAGTTCTATATAAAATTTAAAATAATATTATTATATAAACAGCTTATAAAATTTAATAAAAAGAAAATTTAGCTTATATAAAATAAAACTATAATTTTATTAACTTAGAAAAAAGAAGCTAAGAACCTTTATACAGTAGACCTAAACATAAAGAACGCCGCGCAGAAGTACATTAAACAGCGCGCACAAAGTGCCTATATTGCGTCTGTATGTTAACCTAAGGCAGCATTTAACCTGTCTACTACTGCTTAAGTTGTGTTACTATTATATAATAATATTAAAGCATTAAATATATAAATCTAATAGTAAATTAATAACTAAAATTAAGGATTATTATATGTACTACTTAATCTTTTCTATATAAAGTTGTTTATCTTTACTAATAAATTATTTATAAATAATAAAAACTTAAGTTTATAGCTTAGCTTTCTTATTATTCTTAAAATAAAGTAGTGCACTAGGAACTTATATAACTTTAAAATTATAGGTAATATTATACACTAAAACTTCTTTAAGTGTAAACAGGTTACCTGCTTTATACTAGCTAGTAAATTATATAGAATAGTAGAAGGATTTAACTGCGCAATTGCACTAAGCACAACAATTAACTAGATTATACATATGCTTAGACTACCTCTAATACCTATTGTACTATGCATAGACTTAAGATTTCTATACAAATGTCTTATAAAGCTTAGTATAATAAATAAAAAAAGGCTTATAATTAATATTATGTTAATTTAAGAATTATATAAGAAGAAAAAGATTATAAAAATTAGGTAGATTAATAAAAAAAATAACTTAGCAAATGCCTATATAAAGAAAGTGCTAAACTTTGCTTTTAAAGAACTAGTTTTACGTAACTAACTAACTATTAAAGTTAAAGCGTTAGTTAATAGGCTTAAGCCTGTACAAGATAATAAATAGGGCGCTGTGCTGTAAAGGCTTTAGTAGTATAAGTAGGGCAAACTAGGCAAGGTCTGTACAAAGGAAAAAGAAAAGTTGCTAGTGTCTAAATAGTAGTATTTAGATACGCAGTTAGGCGTCACATAACATAGTCTTGTGTCACAGTTGTACGCACAGACAGATAAATACCCTTTCCTTTGCACAGACTTAGAAAAAGAAGAATTAACACCAGTTACCTGCAACCCCCCCCCGCGCGATGTGTACACCGTGCAAACCTCTTTGCTTTGCATAGCTAGCATAGAGTCCATTCAACAGCAGTATTAAATTATATTTATATAAAGTTGAATTTTTTATTATGTAAAGTATAATACTTGTATTTTTTTAATTTAAAGGACTAAAAGGAGAACTTAACTTAAAGGCTATAAGTAAAAGCATAGACAGCCTAAAAGCAGATAACTTAAAATGCCTTTAAAGAGGCTTTAAAAGAGGGGCAAAGCAGCATAGTAAATTTCTTTAATACTATAATTAGTTAGCAGACTAAGCTATAGAATGTTAAGTGTATAATAATACTTATAAAGTAAAGATTTAGATAATAGCTAAAAAAGAAACTAATAACATTAACTAAACTATATAAGTAAGGCAAGTAAACACTTATTACTATAAATAATAAATTTGCTATATTAATAATAACTACACTACTAGTTCCTACTAAACAAAAACATTATAATAAAAGCATTATATTAGTATTAGGTTTTTAGTCTATTTTTTAGTAATAAAAAATTTTAGTTAAGATAGTTATACTTATTATATCTTATTTAACATATTTTACAGGCAAGTTGCTTACACACCTAAGTTACTTACTTTTGCTAAGACCCTACTATACTACTCTTTCTACACTAATGCATTCCTAATAACGTACTTCACGGGCGAGTTGCTCACACACCTGAGTCGCTTACTTTTGCCAAGACCCCACTAAACTACTCTTCCTACACTAATGCATTCCCCACAACACTACTTAGACGCGCTAAAAGAATGTTAGATACAGCTTACGCTCTAAGCTTTTAAACAAGACATAAAACTCTTAAAGAAATGTGCTGTAGCTATGTGCAAGGTCTTATAAAAGACAATAAATAACTACAGCACTAGACACCCTTTATAAGCTAATTCTACAGCTAAATTACAGAGGCTAGGCAATAAAAAGGAGCAGGTGATTGTTAAGACTATACTTAAGCTATATGCGCAAGGAATTTCCCCTTAGATAGCATTTATAGCTAATATAGCTAATTCTTTGCGCGCTAAGCGTAATCTAGGCTATGTTTGCATAAACTAGCCTAGTACGTTTGTGAAGCGTTATTTAGAGCTTAAAGTAAAGTTTTAAGCGCAAGTATAGTTAAGAGATATTTAGCTAATTATAAACCCTATCTTGCTAAAGTTGTACATGTTATTATCCTAGATGCTATACTTAGCTTTAATATTCTCTACAAGGCTAAACCTGCCCTAAATTACCCTAGGACTCTTATAGAGGGCTCTCTTATAGTTGTACTTACGCTTAAATGTTACTTTAAGCTCTAAATAACGCTTTACAAACGTACTAGGCTAGTTTATGCAAACATGGCCTAGATTACGCTTAGTGCGCAAAGAATTAGCCATATTAGCCACAACTGCTATTTAAGGGGAAATTCCTCGCGCATATAGCTTAAGTATAGTTTTAATAATTACCTACTTCTTTTTATTGCCTAGCCTTTGTGATTTAGCTGTAGAATTAGCTTATAAAGGTTATCTAGCGCTATAGTTATTTGTTATCTTTTATAGGACCCTACATATAGCTATAGCACATTTCTTTAAAAGTTTTATGTCTTGTTTAAAAGCTTAGAGCGTAAGCTGTATCTAAAGTTCTTTTAGCGCGTCTAAGTAGTGTTATAGGGAATGCATTAGTGTAGGAAGGGTGGTTTAGTGGGGTCTTGGCAAAAGTGAGCGACTCGGGTGTGTGAGCAACTCGCCCGTGAAGTACGTTAACACTACTTAAATATGTTAAAGAAATGTTAGATGTAGCTTACACTTTAGGCTTTTAAATAAAATGTAACACTTTTTAAGTAACACACTGCAGCTATTTATAAAGTCCTTTAAAAGACAATAAGTAACTAACACACTAGATAACCTTTTTAAGCTAATTATATAGCTAACTTATAAAAGCTAGATAATAATAAAAAGTAGGTAATTATTTAGCACATACTTAAGCTAGATGCGTAAGAATTTCCCCTCTAGCTAGTAGCTGTAGCTAATATAGCTAATTCTTTACACACTAAGCATAATATAGGCTATATTAGCATAAACTAGCTTAATATGTTTATTAAGTGTTACTTAAAGCTTAAAGTAAAGTTTAAGTGTAAGTATAACTATAAAAAAGCTTTTTATAAATATTTTATAGTAATTTAAAGCTAGTTTAACTTTATAAAGAATATTAAAGCTAAGTATAGCATCTAAAATAATAACACATATAACTTTAATAAAATAAGGTTTAGAATAAGCTAAATATCTACTAGAGTAGTTATTACAGGTTTAGAGAGATAAGGACAGCTAAAAGCAGTCTAGCTAGGTAACTAGAAGTAGATAATAGCTATCTAGGGCATTAATGCTAAAAAGTAAGCTATTTTGCTTTTTATTATTTTTAAAGTAGCAACTACTTTTTAAGCTAGTATAAAAAGAAAAATTTACTTTAGAATTAAGTTATTATAATTTTTAAGCATAGCTAGACTACTAATTAGCTTAGTCTAGACTAGTTAAAGCACTTTAACATGCATATAAAAAAGTGTACTGTTAGCAGCTACTGTCTACTAGTTATTAATAGCTATAAGAGCTATAACTTACTTTATTTCTAGTAATACTATAAAGATAATAAAATTATTACTATTTATATACTTTTTTACTTATTATACCTCTTATAGCTACTTAATGTAGGTTGTTTTACTCTTTTAAAAAAGGTGTATAAGTGCTAAGCTAAAAACCTTATATATAACTAAATTACTTATATTATAAAAATAAAGTTTTTACTATGCTTTAAAGTAGCTTATAATGCTATAATTACTTTTAGTAATATTTAAGAAAAGTTTTAAAGCGCTAAATTAGTTTTTTTTAACTTATAATAAGTTATAATAGGCTTTAATGTAAAGTTGCGCACTTTATTACTACTACTACCTATATATAACAAGCCCTAGTAGTTATAAACCCTAAGTAATACTCTAAAACTTAAGTTATAATTAATGCTTATAAAAATAAAAATTTAAAAGTATATAAATAGTTTACTAACTTTTATAGTTAAAGTGTTTAAAAAGGTCTTAAAGAGAGTAGTAATAATTATATATAAGCTAGTATTAGTGTAATAAGAAATTACTAAGCTTTAAGCAGCTAATAAAGCTGCTATATAACATAAATTACATAAAAAAAATAGATTAAGGTAAAAAAAACCTTAATAATTTAAAAAAGCTTATGCTTAATAGCTCTAAAAAAGTTTAGAGCGCGTAGTAATAGAAAAAAGGTAAAGAAGTAGGTGTAAGCTAAAGTAGGTAAGCTATTCTAAAGGCGCTGCAGATAGTGCAATTAGACTAGGCATAACATGTAAATGTGTAAGTAAGAAGCAGAAGTAGTATCTAAATAATATTCTAGGCTATACTATACTATATAGTGCTAGAGCAGGTTGTTATAGGCTATAATAGAGTTTGTTAGGGTGGGGTCTTAGCAAAAGTAAGCGACTTAGGTGTGTGAGCAACTTGCCTGTAAAGTACGTTAAATTAGTTTTAAATTAGTTTTAAATATTTTTTATATACTGTAGATAAAAACTATTAGCCTATAAAAGAAGAGGTAGTATAATAATTCTACAAATTATTTTATCTTAGGTTGCTTAAATCCTATCTAAAGGGTCTCTATATTAGCTCTAACTATAACTTAACCTAGTCCTCTGCAGTTACCTCTATTCTTTTATATATTTAGTTACACCTTGCTTTTGTAGCTAGCTTAGTAGTTTTCTAATATTCTTTTATATAAGGCCTATAGGTGTTAATAGCATTCCTAGGTTTAGAGTCCCCACGCACTCCCATATGCCTCTAAGAGGATTCCCACCGCATTCGGACCCATTGTCTTGCCTGCGCCGTTACAAAACCTGCCCTATAAGCCCTTAGGCCTAGTAGTAACATAGTGTAGGATGTAAAGTACTTTTATTATTAAAGGCTACTTTAGTTAAAAAATTATATACTTAAGATCTAAAAGTATTTTTAAAAGTATATTAAAATATTTTTAAAGCTTTTATAGCTTTTTAAAGCTATAGCTTATTATATAGTAGCTAGTATCTATAATAAAGGCTACTGCTAGGCTACACTACTTATAAGTGTTACCTAGGTACTTTCTAACAATAGCAATAAGTATTTAAGCACTAATAATACTAATAATGCTTTAGACTTTAAAAAACTTATGCATGTTTCTTTTAAGTTTTACTTTTAGTAGTATACTTTTAGCAAATATTATATAAATATTCTTAGGCTAAATAGTACGCATAATTATGCTATAAAGATTAAAAAAAGAAAGAAGATTTTAAACTTTCTTATTTATAACCTTTTTTACTATAAACTAGATATCCTGCAGGAATACCTTAATGCAGCCTAGAAGAAGGGTTAGATACGCCTAAGTAAGTTCTCTATAGATGCTTTTATCCTTTTTATTTTAAAACTAAATATGACACTATAACTTTATATTAACTATTAAAGTTTTAATATAATTATAATTAAAAACTAATACTTTATTTTACTTATAAGTAAGATGTTAGATTGCTTATTAAAGGCTAAAGTTTTTATAAAGCTTAACTTTTACAACGCCTACTATAGGCTTTACATTAAAAAAGAGGATAAGTAAAAGACTACCTTTAAGACATAGTATAAGCATTTTAAATACTTTATTATGCCTTTTAGCCTAGCTAATGCTCTAGCTACTTTTTAGTTTTATATTTATAAAGCTTTAGAAAGCTTATTAGAAAAGACTTATGTTATTTACTTAAATAACGTCTTTATCTACTTTAAAAATAAAAAGAACTATAAGTAATAACATACTTTACAGGTAAGTTGCTTACACACTTAAGTTACTTACTTTTGCTAAGACTCTACTACACTACTTTTTCTACACTAATGCATTTCTAACAACACTACTTAAACATGTTAAAGGAACATTAGATGTAGCTTATACTTTAGGCTTTTAAATAAAACATAATACTTTTTAAGTAATACACTATAGCTATTTATAAAGTTTTTTAAAAAATAATAAGTAACTAACACACTAGACAACCTTTCTAAGCTAATTATACAGCTAACTTATAAAAGCTAGATAATAATAAAAAGTAGGTAATTATTTAGCACATACTTAAGCTAAATACATAAGAATTTCCCCTCTAGCTAGTAGCTATAGCTAATATAGCTAATTCTTTGCACACTAAGCATAATATAGGCTATGTTAGCATAAACTAGCTTAATATGTTTATTAAGTGTTACCTAAAGCTTAAAGTAAAGTTTAAGTGTAAGTATAACTATAAAAAAACTTTTTATAAAATTTTTATAGTAATTTAAAGCTAGTTTAACTTTATAAAAAATATTAAAGCTAAGTATAGCATCTAAAATAACAACATATATAACTTTAATAAAATAAAGTTTATAATAGGCTAAATATCTACTAAAGTAGTTATTATAAGTTTAGAGAGATAAAAATAGCTAAAAGCAGTCTAGCTAGGTAACTAGAAGTAAACAATAGCTATCTAGAGCATTAATACTAAAAAGTAGGCTATTTTACTTTTTATTATCTTTTAAAGTAGTAACGTACTTTACAGGCGAGTTGCTCACACACCTAAGTTGCTTACTTTTGCTAAGACCCTACTAAACTACCCTTCCTACACTAATGCATTCCCCACAACACTACTTAGACGCGCTAAAAGAATGTTAGATACAGCTTACGCTCTAAGCTTTTAAATAAAACATAAAACTCTTAAAAAAATGTGCTATAGCTATATATAGAGTCTTATAAAAGACAATAAATAACTATAGCGCTAGACAACCTTTATAAGCTAATTCTACAGCTAAATTATAAAGGCTAGGTAATAAAAAGGAGCAGGTGATTGTTAAGACTATACTTAAGCTATATGCGCAAGGAATTTCCCCTTAGATGGCATTTATGGCTAATATAGCTAATTCTTTGCGCGCTAAGCGTAATCTAGGCTATGTTTGCATAAACTAGCCTAGTACATTTATAAAGCGTTATTTAGAGCTTAAAGTAAAGTTTTAAGCGCAAGTATAGTTAAGAGATATTTAGCTAATTATAAACCCTATCTTACTAAAGTTGTACGTGTTATTATCCTAGATGCTATACTTAGCTTTAATATTCTCCACAAGGCTAAACCTGCCCTAAATTACCCTAGGACTCTTGTAGAGGGCTCTTTTATAGTTGTACTTACACTTAAATGTTACTTTAAGCTCTAAATAACGCTTTATAAACGTACTAGGCCAGTTTATGCAAACATGGCCTAGATTACGCTTAGCGCGCAAAGAATTAGCTATATTAGCCACAAATGCTATCTAAGGGGAAATTTGTTGCGCATATAGCTTAAGTATAGTCTTAACAATCACCTGCTCCTTTTTATTGCCTAGCCTTTATAATTTAGCTGTAGAATTAGCTTGTAAAGGTTGTCTAGTGCTGTAGTTATTTGTTATTTTTTATAAGACTTTACACATAGCTATAGCACATTTCTTTAAGAGTTTTATGTCTTGTTTAAAAGCTTAGAGCGTAAGCTGTATCTAACATTCTTTTAGCGCGTCTAAGTAGTGTTGTAGGGAATGCATTAGTGTAGGAAGAGTAGTTTAGTAGGGTCTTGGCAAAAGTAAGCAACTCAGGTGTGTAAGCAACTTGCTTGTGAAGTACGTTAACTACTTTTTAAGCTAGTATAAAAAGAAAATTTTATGTTAAAATTAGGTTTTTATAATTTTTAAGCACAGCTAGACTACTAATTAGCTTAGTCTAGACTAGTTAAAGCACTTTAACATGTATATAAAGAAGTGTACTATTAGCAGCTACTGTCTACTAGTTATTAACAGCTATAAAAGCTATAACTTACTTTATTTTTAGTAATACTATAAAAATAATAAAATTATTACTATTTATATACTTTTTTACTTATTACACTTTTTATAGCTACTTAATGTAGGTTATTTTACTTTTTTAAAAAAAGTATATAAGCGCTAAGCTAAAAACCTTATGCATAACTAAATTACTTATATTATAAAAATAAAGTTTTTACTATGCTTTAAAGTAGCTTATAATACTATAATTACTTTTAGTAATATTTAAAAAGAGTTTTAAAGCGCTAGATTAGTTTCTTTTAACCTATAATAAGTTATAATAAGTCTTAATATAAAGTTACACACTTTATTACTACTACTACTTATATATAATAAGCTCTAGTAGTTGTAAACTCTAAGTAATACCTTAAAACTTAGGTTATAATTAATGCTTATAAAGATAAAAATTTAAAAGTATATAAATAGTTTACTAACTTTTATAGTTAAGGTGTTTAAAAAAGTTTTAAAAAAGGTAGTAATAATTATGTATAAGCTAGTATTAGTATAATTAAAAATTACTAAGCTTTAAGTAGCTAATAAGGCTACTACATAACATAAATTATATAAAAAAAAAGTAGATTAAGGTAAAAAAGACTTTAATAATTTAAAAAAGCCTACACTTAACAGCTTTAAAAGAGTTTAGAGCGCACAGTAATAGAAAAAAAGTAAAAAAGCAGGTGCAAGCTAAAGTAAGTAAGCTATCCTAAAGGCGCTGCAGATAGTGTAATTAGACTAGGCATAACATGCAAATGTGTAAGTAAGAAGTAGAAGTAGTATCTAAATAATATTCTAGGCTGTACTGTACTATATAGTGCTAGAGCAGGTTGTTATAGGCTATAATAGAGTTTATTAGGGTGGGGTCTTAGCAAAAGTAAGCGACTCGGGTGTGTGAGTGTTACAATCCTTGCTTCGGGGAAGCACTCGGGTCTTACGATATTCCTAGGGGGAAGTAGGACGGGTGGTAGAGGCCAATCCGGTAGGGTGTACAGTCCTACGTACAGGCTAATGGGCTAGTAGAGAATGGTAGAGTGACTAGATTATAGTTTGCCCTTTATGCAGCAGTAGAAAGGCTAGGTTAAACAGTTCTGTTAGACAGAGTTAGAGGTATATATAGTGTAAGATATATAAATAGTATTACAGCTCTTTAAAAAGCTAAATGCTACTTAGTTTATATAAAAAATAAACTAAATATTAAACACACCTTTTAAAAGTTATTTAATGCAGGAACTATATATATATGCTAAGAGTGCTAAGATAAGCTTAAGTAAGTTCCTTAAGTTTAGCTATGCTAGCTGCACTACTAACTTGCTTAAACTTGCTAAACTTGTTAAGGCTTTCTTAGAACTTATATCCTACCTTTCTATTAAATAACGCACTGTTCCGCCACTATAGGCAGCTGTGCTGTCCCTGTGTCCTCTAACTAGTCTATAAGCGAGCCCTGTCCTAATCTAGCTAGATTGTAGAGCACTGCTAGTGGAATTACGCTAGTCTAACTCAGGGTTGCCACTTTATAGTAATTACTATTTTTAAAATAGTAATTACTATGTTTTTAAAAACATTATTATTACTTAATTACATAAGCTATAATTCTAAAAATTAATATATAGATGCTAAGTAAACTAGTCTATAAATCTATAAATTTAAATTCTAAAAATTATATTTAATACATTTATAATAAATAAAAAAGAGAGAAAAAAAGGAGAGAAAAATAGTAATTACTATTACTATTACTATTTCTGCTTTTTTTCTCTGTTTTTCTCTATTACTAGGGATACAAATTTATATAGTAGAATCTAATCTTATAGATCTATACTTTAGTATACCTAGTATCTAAGTTTAGGTTTTTAGAATATTAGCTAATGTAATGAAGCTGTTATAGACTTTTTAAAAAAATAGTAATTACTATTTTAGAATAGTAATTACTATAAAAGTGGCAACCCTGGTCTAACTGTAGACTATAACACACTGCCTTTTTTCCCTAGCAGCGTCCTTACTGCTCTGCTTACATAACTATATTAGTAAGAGTTTATTTATAAAGTAGGCGCCTACTTGCTAGAAGGCATTCTTAACATCTATTTTTTTTATACTAAATAGCTTATTAGTTTTGTTTATTCTACTATTTTTATGTTACCCTTTATTTTAATTCTTTTTACTAAATAAAGATAAGGCCCTGCAGCACTTACTAATTATTAGGGTTATTATATGTGTTAACATTGTCTTTAGACAAGTGTGTTAAGTGTGTAAAGAAAAATAACAGGTGCAACACCTTTATGTCTAATGTTGCATAAAAATGCCTAAAAAGAGAGAGGGAGAAACTTTTTTATTCTACTAAGGCTTCTTAAGCTAGGGACTATGCGTTGCTAGATAAATAACTAGTTTAGGATTATAAGCAACTCTGCTTATAGAAAGAGATGCTATAACAGAGCTAAAAAACTTTAAAGGTAAGAGATAAAGAGTGTTCTAGGCAGAATTATATCTAGAAATTACTAGATTTGCTAGAGGCTTGTTATGCAAAGTACTTAGAAAGGGACCTTTCTTTCTTAAACAAGATAAAAGCTTTTAAGGCTAAAGTAAAGGGCTATTCCTTTTCTTAGCTTTTATTAGCTAGGACTTATCTCTAAAGGCTGCTGCTATCTAGTAATAACATAGCTGTTCCTTTTAATATAGGTGCTTTATTACCTAGCTAGTTTCTTTTAGATAAGCCTAAAGGTACTCTTATACTAACATCTGCGTGTTTTGCAAATTCTTAGCTAGTTCTTATGTGTTTTTACTAGTAAGCTATTTTTTTATTCTACTAAAAACTCTTTTTAGTTTTTTTAGTTACTATTAATACACTTAACTTTATATTCTATTTCCTTATCTTTTTATTCTTACATAGATAAGAGAATCTTTTTAAGTGCTTTTTCTAGTCTAGAGACATAAAACTATAGGTGTATCTTTATGTATAGAGAGAGCTTAAGTTTATAGTTATCCTGTTAAGTTTATAGGACTTTATATAGTCTTATTCTCTTTTCTGCTAGCTTTTTTAATAGTTAGGATATCTTAAGGTTCTTTGTGTTAAGGTATACATAGTCTTTTAAGTAGATTTCTAGTCTTAGTTGTTGTAACTTATTTACATATTTCTCTATTATTTCTCTACTAGATTTAGCTTCTATTACTAATTTTTTATATATATGTTATAAGTCTGTTAACTTATCTATTAATTCTTATAGGTCTGTAGGTTAATTTTCTTGTAGCGTAAAGTAAAGGTTGTATCTAAAATTAGCTTTATATAGTGTTTCTTTTATTGTAGCTAATTCTACACTATTAATAGCTAACTATGCTATTAAGAGCTATTCTGCCTAATTATTCTAAGTATAAGAGATGTACTTTCTTAGAAATTTTTCTACTTCTGTGTTTATTCTTTTAGTCTAGCTATCTGTCTATAGGTAGTAGGCTGTTAATAGTTTATGTGTTATGCTAAGGTGCCTTATTACTGCTTTTTAGAAATTACTAGTAAACAGCTTGTCTTAGTTAGAGATAATAACTTTAGAGCATTTATGTACTAATACTATATTCTGTTTTAGTTTATAGATAAATTTTTTAGCTATTATTATCTTTTCTAAGGGCTAAGTGTGCAGGTATTTAGTAGTTTTGTTAATAGCTACTGTAATTATATTACACATTCTATCTGTCCTTAGTTCCTTAGATAGAGGTAATTTTGTAATAAAGTCTATTATAATTATTATCTATAGTAATTTTAGTGCTTTAATTAGTTAAAGATACCTATAAGCCTTATGCATCTATAAGTTGTTTTAGTTACAGGTATTACACTTTCTAAGCACCTCTATGCATAGTTGCTTTATCTTTAGTATTTGCTGTAGTATAGCTGCTCTTAACTTTTTCTAAAGGGTGCCTATTCCTAGATGTCTAAACATTAGAGATTTATAATATTTTTAGATTAAATTTTTCTATCTTTACTTACTAGCTGTAAGCATGTAAAGTTCTTTTATAAGTTAAGGCCTATTATAAATCTATCCTTTATTAGTTTTTTTAAAAAGTGTAAACTTTTTAGTTTTTTTTTCTTCTTTATTAAAATAATCTAGCCTTTAGCTAAGAGCGTTAGCCTGCTAATTTTGCGCTTCTAGGACATGCTTAATAACGTAGTTAAACTGCGTAAGCTCTATTACCTATCTTACATGCATTAGTAAGAGTTTCTTTACTGTTAAGAACATAACTAAATTTACATAGTTAGTTATAATGTTAAATAGTTTTGCTATTCTGTGCAGCTCTGTAGCCTATATTCTTACTGTGTTTAGTATAGCCTTAAGTTCTTTATTAAGTATGCTGTAGCCTGCTTTAAGTCCTAAGAACTTAGTAGAGTAATATGCTACTAGGTGCTATTTCTAGTCTTTCTATTTCTAGTAAAGGGTAGCTCTACTAGCCCCTAAAGATGTGTCTGTGTAGATCTTAGTTTCTAATTATAGGTTATACATCCTTAGTACTAGTTTAGCTATTATAGCTTGTTTTAGTGTTATAAATGCCTTATTTATTTATAAAGTCTAGACAAATTTTGCCATTACCCTCTCTTTAGTAGTAGTGTTTGTTAATAGTATAGTAATTTTTAAGTAGTTTTTAATTATTTGTCTAACATATTCTAACAGTCTTAGAAATCCTTTTACTTTTTTAACTATTATAGGTTTTAGCTATTTAAGTACTTTTTATATTTTAGCTAGATTAATTTTTATTTCTTTACTATTAATTATAAATCCTAAGTATTTTGTTTTAGTAATGTAGAATTTGCATTTAGAGAGCTGCAGGTAGAGTCTGTACCTTCTAAGCTACTCTAAGACTTTTTATACCTTCTGTACATAGTCCTCTAAAGTATCCTTTAAGTAGATAAGGACATCATCTAGGTATACTAAGGTGAAGACATTAAGATATAGGTTAAGAGCTATGTTAATAATTTATTAGAATGTTGCTAGGGCGTTTGTTAGGCTAAATAGCATTACTAGTAATTTATAAAGTTCTTATAAAGTTCTAAATGCTATAAGCTACTTATCTTCTTCTCTTATTCTTATCTTGTTAAATCTGTCTTATATGTTAAACTTTATAAAGTACTAGGTTTCTTTTAGTTAGTTTATAATGTCCTATATAATTAGTAGAGAAAACTAATCTTAGATTATGTTATTATTTAGTGTTCTATAGTCTTAATATAGATTTTTCCTTCTTTTTTTTTTACAAAGACTACTGCTAAAGCTATAGAGCTATAGCTTTCTTAGATATAGCCTTAAGCTAGCATTCTATTAATGTATTTTTATAAGGCTTTTTTTATATTCTTGTTAAGAGACAAAGTTTATAAGTTTTTAGGTTATAGTCTTTTATTAAGTTAATAGCATAGTCCTAGGGCTAATAAAGTAGTAGCTCTTCTAGATCTTCTAGTGTCTTAAACATATCTTTATAATCTTTGTACTTAGCTAGGATGCTACCTTCTTTCTAGATTTAAAAGATGCTAATCTATTCTATATTTTTATTAGCTTTAATTTTTTTATAAGAGACTTTTTTAAGTTCTTCTTTTATTATTTTTACTACCTAGGCTTTTAGCTTTTAGTAGGGGAATCTTTAGGGCTTTCTTTTTTTAGGGTAGTAACTGCTACTCTGTTTTGCTTGTTTGTAGACTAGGCATTAGTTGTTGTGGCATGCTAACTAGGTTATGTGTGCATAGTTGTTAGGAGTTTCTATTGTTATAGTTCTCTAATTAATTGCAGAATTATGTGTTCTAAGCTAGTTATAGCCTAGGATTACATTATACTTGCCCCCTAGCTAAAGTATATTTATAGACCTTTAGTTTTTTATATTTAGGGTTTTAAAATCTTTTTTATATGTTTCTAGGTTAATCTATCTATTGCTATACTTAATTAATAATGCATTAGTAAGGGTTACTTTAAATAGGTTTTTTTTATGTAGAATAGTATGCCTTATTTATCTACTTAATTCTTATCTATAGCAGTAAAGGTGCATCTGCTGTCTATAAGGGCTAGTCTAGGCCACCCTTTATACATAAAGGTAGTTGTTAGGCTGTGTCCTGCCTCTTATCCTACTATAATTACTGCTAATATGTTGTGTTTAATCTCTTTATTAGGAAAAAAATAAGAGTTAATGTTTTATAAGTTATTATTAAACTTATCTTTTTTTTCTTATAAATCTAGTGTTCTTAGTTGCAGTAGTTAGCTGCTTTGCATTTATAATCTTTAACTAGGTAATGTAATGTTAGATAGTTTTCTTTTCTTACTACTTTTTACTAAAAATAGTAGAACTTATAGTTGTCTTATTTTTTACACGCTGCCTATTCTTCTTGCTTGTGTAGAGGGGCTGTTTAGCAGGTGTAACAGTTTATAGTTTTACAGGCTAAGGCTGTCCCTTACTATAGGCAACTGTTGTAGTTCTTTTCCTATGTAGGCTACTAGCCTGTTTAGTGCTTATTGTCCTAGTGCTTAATGCAGTATTGTTACGTGCACTAGTACTAGGGGTATAGACAATTGTTAGGTCTATGTAACATGTTAAAGAGGCTCTTCTAAGTCTACTATAGGTATTCCCTTATTTGTACTATCTAAACAGGGTGTCCTTTTTATTAGCAGTTATTAGTGCTATAGGTTTTATTTCTATAGAGTGCACACTAGCTATAGCTCTGTTGCATTACTAAAGCCTTTCTGCTAATTACTAGGCTTAGAAGTAGCGTTTTAGGCTTTCTAGGTACTAGCTTTAGGACTTTAAACTAGGCAGGTCTGCCTAATCCTTCTAGTTTTGAATCTTAGATCTAGACAAAAAACTGCTATTATTTCTTGTTATCTATAATGTTGTATTTAACTTTAGCTATCTGCTATATAATGTTAAATATAAAGTAGTTATTGCTAATATTTATTTAGTAAAGCATAACTATGCAATAACTTAAGTAGTTATGTTATAAACTGCACTTCTAGCATTTACATTTCTAAAACTGTTAGAAGAACTTTTTTACTAAAGTACTAAGAGTTTAGTCTTAGAGAGAGAACTGTTCTTCTCTTTTCAAAACATTTATAATGTATTCTTAAATCTAAGTCTCTTCTCTATATTCTTTAAAAATTATAAAGTCCTGCAACACTATATCTAGGCTACTAAAGTTTTAAATAACTACTTTCTAATACACTTTAAAGTAGTTGTTTAAAGAATAGTTTTTTTTATACTAGCTTTTTTATTATCTAATCTTTCTAATATTTTCTTATCTATAAGGCTATATTTAGCAGTAATAGCTTTTATTATTATAGTAGTATTTTTATTCTCCTCCTTCTAGAAGTTTAGGTAGTTTTAGCAGAAATGTTTTACTTTTTTACAGTTTAGGCAGGCCTTGTCCTCTAGCCACTTTTGCTATTCCTTTGTTAAAGGTAGCCTATTACATCCTAGAACTTAGCTCTTTTTAAAAGGGGGGCTTTATATATGCTTTATATAACTAAGGTCTATTAGTTCTTTATTATATTATAAAAGCTTTTTCTTTTTAGAAATAAACTTTAGTTTTTATAAAGTTTCTTTTTATTTCTTTTCTTTTTTACACTCTTTATAACAGTTATTATAGGTTGTTGCTTATATAATAAAGTTTTTAAAAGTAGTTAGCTTGTTACTATACATAAACTTATCTTTTACTAATTTGCTTAGTCTGTTATAGAACATGCAGCAGAGGGCTTTTAAGTCTGTCTATCCACAGATAGCTAGCTGCTCTCTAAAGCGTGCTGCATAGTTCTAGACTAAGCTACTGCCCTACTTTATAGTGTCTAATTTGTTAGCTGCAATTTTTTTTATCTAAAGTTTTATAGATAGCTGTTAGAGCTTTTTTAAAGTTTTTAACACTACTAAACACTTCTTCTGTTTTAGAGGTAAGTGTTATGCTATTTACTCTAAAGTCTATCTAGTTATCTGCGTAAGGCTAGAACTAAATTACAGAGGGGCCTTCTAGGTGTAGTCCTATCTAGGATATTATTTTTATGTTAGTCTAAAATGCTTCTTTATTATATTACATATAGAGGTAGCATTTTATAAAAAATAAGCAAAGGTTTTTTAGTAATTCTCTAAAAAGTTTTAAAAAGGCTAGCCTTAAAGCTTTCTTAGCTATAATGCTTACTTTTTTAGTAAAAATGTTTTATACTTTTACTAACTCTACTTATAGTTTGTAAATTTAATAAGTGTAGTTAGTAAGTTCCTAGAAGCTTAAAAGTTTAAGGGGTGTTTAAAATTCTACTGCTTTCTAGTAAAAGTTAGTAATCTTTTACTTAAGTTTTAGTAATTTACTAACCTTATTACTAATCTACTAGAGTTTCTTAATGTTGTTCTAGATTAAGTTAATTTAATTTACTAAAATAGCTTTACTTTAAAAAAAAACTTCTGTTAATCTTAATAAAGCTACATAGGCTATATTAGAATCTAAGTTGTGTTGTAAAGTAACTATACTTTTTAAAAAAGTAGTGTTTAATGTTATAATCTTTACTTTAGAGAAGCACTTAGGTCTTATAATATTCCTAGAGAGAAGTAGGACAGGTGGTAGAGGCTAATCTAGTAGGGTGTACAGTCCTACGTACAGGCTAATAGGCTAGTAGAGAATAGTAGAGTAACTAGATTATAGTTTACCCTTTATGCAGCAGTAGAGAGGCTAGGTTAAACAGTCCTGTTAGACAAAGTTAGAGGTATATATAGTGTAAGATATATAAATAGTATTACAGCTCTTTAGAAAGCTAAATGCTACTTAGTCTATATAAAAAATAAACTAAACATTAAACACACCTTTTAAAGGTTATTTAATGCAGGAACTATATACATGTACTAGGGGTGCTAAGACAAGCTTAAGTAAGTTCCCTAAGTTTAGCTATGCTAGCTGCACTGCTAACTTACTTAGACTTACTAAACTTGTTAAGGCTTTCTTAGGACTTGTGTCCCGCCTTCCTATTAGATAACGCACTCTTCCGCCACTGTGGGCAGCTGTGCTGTCCCCGTGTCCTCCAACTAGTCCGTAAGCGAGCCCTGTCCCAATCCAGCTAGATTGTGGAGCACTGCTGGTGGAGTTACGCTGGTCCAACTGTAGACCGTAACAGTGAGCAACTCGCCTGTAAAGTACGTTATATCTTTAAAGTTTTTAATTAACTAGTAAAATAAAAACTATACTATAAAGCATCTAAATATTTTTTTAAGATAAAGGCTGTTAAATTCTTAAGCTTTATAGTTACACTAAAAAGTATAGTAATAAACTTATTATATGTCTAAATAATTAAAAAATAGTCTAAGCTAAAAAGCTTTAAAAACATCTAAGTATTTATAAGCTTTATAAACTTTTATTAAAGATTTATCTATAATTACTTAAAGATTATACGCTTACTAGTAAATTATATAATAGCTATGTAAGCTCTAAGTCTACTCTATAAAGGCTCTAACTTAAAAAAGAAAAAAAAGGTAAAGTAGAATTATAAAAGTCTTATAAAGTAGTACTAGAAATAGTTCTAGCCTAAAAAAGCTTATAACACTTTTTTAACTTTTTAGTTAAAATTTATAAATGCTTTAGTCTTTTAGCACTTTAATTTATTAAAGCTAGTAATAATTATTATAAACATTTTAAGTTTACTATAGTAGTAATACTTCTTTAGCCTTAGTTTTTTAAGCTAGTAGTAAATTACTACTAAAAGCTTATAGCTTTCTAAAGCTGTAAGCTAAGCAGCTTATAACTCTGTTAGCATACACATAATAAAGAGTTATGCGTAATTATAAAGAGCTTTAAACATTAAAAGCACTACTTAAAGTACACTTTAAGCATAATTTAAGTACTTTCTAATTATAATAATCTATACTATTTTATAATAATAAAGAAGCTTTTCTTTAAGTAAGCCTACTAAGTAAAAAAGCTAGTGCAGTTTAATTTTAAAATTAAAGATAAGCTAAGTCTAAAAAACCTAGCTAATAGACTATTTAAAAGACCTAATTATATAAAAAAAGTTTTTTTTAAAAAAGTAAAATTACTATAAAATATAATACTTTTAACTTTATAGTAAAAGCTTTAAGTATAGACAATTTAAACATTTATAGCTTATTACACTAGTGAGGCAGCGTGTAGTATAACTTCTTCTAACAGCAACCTAGCAAGGTGCTGTACTATACCTAGGGAACACCTAAATCTACCTAATATAACATTAACTATTAGAGGTACACTTTTATTAACCTAACCTATTATTCTTATAAACTATAGTAGTTATAGGGTAGTTAATTCTAAAGCGCTATAGGTCTTTTATAAAGAACCTATAATATAATAATAAACTTAGAATGTTATAAAAAAGTTTTTTTATTACTTTTATATTTATAAAATATTATTACTAAACTATTTTACTATTATAGCTATATAAAATAAAAATGCTTATACTTTAAAAGTCTTAAAACATCTCTCTAAGTATAATAAGTAAGTGTAAAAAAATAATATAGCCTATTAGTTAAATGCACTTTTAAAAAAAAAAAAAGTAAGTAAAGTAAAAAAAAGTACTCTTTTTTAAAAGCATAACTCTATAGGTGTTCTGCGCAGAAATAGAAAAGTATAAATTCTAACGTACTTTACAGGCAAGTTGCTTACACACCTAAGTTGCTTACTTTTGCTAAGACCCTACTAAACTACTCTTTTTACACTAATGCATTCCCCACAACACTACTTAGACGCGCTAAAAGAATGTTAGATACAGCTTACACTCTAAGCTTTTAAACAAAACATAAAACTCTTAAAAAAATATGCTATAGCTATATGCAAAGTTTTATAAAAGATAATAAATAACTACAGCGCTAGACAACCTTTATAAGCTAATTCTACAGCTAAATTATAAAAGGTAGGTAATAAAAAGAAGCAGGTAATTATTAAGACTATACTTAAGCTATATACGTAAGGAATTTCCCCTTAGATAGCATTTATAGCTAATATAGCTAATTTTTTGCGCGCTAAGCATAATCTAGGCTATGTTTGCATAAACTAGCCTAGTATATTTATAAAGTGTTATTTAAAGCTTAAAGTAAAGTTTTAAGTATAAGTATAGTTAAAAAATATCTAGCTAATTATAAACTTTATTTTACTAAAGTTGTATGTATTATTATCTTAGATGCTATACTTAGCTTTAATATTCTCTATAAGGCTAAACCTGCTCTAAATTACTCTAGAACTCTTATAGAGAGCTTTTTTATAGTTATACTTATGCTTAAATGTTACTTTAAGCTTTAAATAACACTTTATAAACATACTAGGCTAGTTTATGCAAACATAGCCTAGATTATGCTTAGCGCGTAAAGAATTAGCTATATTAGCTATAAATGCTATCTAAGAGGAAATTCCTTATGTATATAGCTTAAGTATAGTCTTAATAATTACCTGCTTTTTTTAATTACCTAGCCTTTATAATTTAGCTATAGAATTAGCTTATAAAAGTTGTCTAGTGCTATAGTTATTTATTATCTTTTATAGAACTTTGCACATAGCTATAGCACATTTCTTTAAAAGTTTTATGTCTTGTTTAAAAGCTTAGAGTATAAGCTATATCTAACATTCTTTTAGCGCGTCTAAGTAGTGTTATAGGGAATGCATTAGTGTAAGAAGAGTAGTTTAGTAGGGTCTTAGCAAAAGTAAGCAACTTAGGTGTGTAAGCAACTTGCCTGTGAAGTACGTTACTAGCTATACCTTTACTATAACATTTATAAGTATATTATAAGGTGTGCACTATGCTAGCTAAATAAAATTTAGTAGTATAAGCTTTAAAAGTTACTAAAACTTTTACTTTTACTTACTTTTTTATAATAGCACTACTTACTAGACTTTATTACTAACTTACTAGAATTAAAAAACTTTATAAGTAGTACTTATAACTTAATTTTAGTACTTATTAACTACTTTTTAAAGTATGTCTAGTACTTTTCTATTACTAAGACTATTATAGTAAGAGAACTAGCTACCCTTTTAAAAAAGTAATTCTTTATAAAGATAAAACTACTAAATACTTTTATTTTTAACTATAGTTTAATCTTCTTTACTAGTTAGTTTTAGTTAGATATTTACTTTTATTTAAAAATTAACTACTAGCTTAGTATAGCTTTTTATCTTTAAACTAATAAGTAAACTAAGTATTAAAATTAAAAATTAAAGTTATTTTTATAGTTATACTTACACTACTAGTAAAATAATTAGTGTAAGCTACTACTATACATAAAGTATACTTATAACTTTAAGAAACACTCCTTCTACAGTAAATGCTTAATACATGTAGCATATAAAGTTACTCTAAAGAGCTTTAATAAGGTTAAGGATAATTATTAGCTTAAGTGCTTACTTTAAGTATAAAATACGTCTAAAAAGGCACTAGTGTTAAATAGGCTCTAACAGCTAGCTGCTTATAGTATAAGCACTTAAGTAGCAAGAGTAAGAGTAGTGTACAGTGTGCACAGCATATAAGGTAGGTAAGGTAAAAGTAACATGTTTCTAGTTTTATTACTCTTATTTTTTCTTTATATAAAAGAAAAGGGGGATATCTAAATGTTTACACATAGAGGTTTACACATAAGCATTATGTAACATAGATATGTAGTCCTGCTTATACACAATTGCTTGTATCTAGACTATAACACTACTACTATGTACAGACACTAGCAACTTTTCTTTTTGTCTAAAAAGTTACCTTCTATACATGTTACTTTCTTTTTATTTATGTAAGTCTATTTAATTATGTTCTACCTTTACTCTACCTTATTTATTAAGACTTGCCTTAGTAATGCTATACATTAAGATAGGCTAGTTACACTATATAAATAGCTTTATAAATAGTGTAAAGTGTTTTAGGCTATTATTATTTAGCCTTTATACACTTACTTTATAAGTAATTTAGTAGTATATAAACTATTTTATGCAGAGTTTTATGCTAGAATTATGTAAGATCTTTATGTAGGCAGGTGCGTAGAAAAGTGTATATAATAAGGTTTTTTTCTTCTTTACTTTCTCTTTTTTATCTTTTACTTTTTAAGCTTTACTATATAATTCCTTAGCTTTTTTCTTTTTTTATATAGTGCTAACAGTAACAGATACTCCTGCCTGCACACACACACACACACACACACACACACACATAGATACAGAAAGATGTCTCTCTAGCCTTCCTTCTTTACTACTAGCGCTGTTAGTGCGGGCGTTTTTAACGTCCTTATGCAGTCTAGTAGCCTAGAGTGCATCTATGTTACTTTTTTAACTAGTTTTACTACTAATTAGTAGTTTATTTAGTGTCTTAGTATAAATATATAAATTTTTTAGCTTTTTTACTTCTTTTTTATATAAAATGCTAATTATAAATAGGCTAAAAAGCAGCATGTAGTAGCTTTACTATTTTATAATATTAATATTATCTTGCCTACTAGCACTAATCTGCAGCTATAGGCAGCAAAAGTTGTGTGTTATAAAAAGTACTTTTATGTAGTTCTAGTTTAGAGTTATAGTTAAGTTCTAGTAACTTTATATACTTATTATTATAGTAGCACTACTAGTGCCTTTTTTTATTAAGTATTATATGCTAGCTAACTTCTAGGCTAATGCCTACGCCTTATGCGTATAGTAGAGCTGTAGTCTGCATTATAACTATTATATGTAAGAGGTAGTAGCTTTTTCTTTTTTTATATACTAAATAAATAAACTATCTTTTTTATATATCCTTCTCTTCTAATCTTATAATAAGAAAAATAAGTGTGTATAATAAAAAAAAATAAAAAAAATAAGCTTTATATAAAAGTGTTATTAGTCTAGTTAGTCTAAAGCATCTTTGCGCACAAGATCTAGCTAGTCTACAGATGCTTCTATCTAGACAGAGAGGTAGTTAGTTAAGACTAATAATTAAAAAGCCTAATTTAGTGTTTTTATATATATATATATATTTACTAAGTTATTTTTACTATTAATTTACTTAATTTTAGTAATTTCCCTTTTCTTATATAATTTATAGAGTAATATAATGTTAATTATAAGTACTTTTTACTAGTAGTGCTTAGCTTAATAAAGTAATTATATAAAGACCTTAAATTTATATAAATTACTACTAAAATTAGTAGTAGTTTAAGTGTTTATATAATATACTATAAAGTTATACTAAAGGTAATTACATTAGTTATTAAACTTTTTAATTATTTTATATAGTTTACTAGTAAGAACACTTCTAGTTACTTTTTTACACTTAGTAGAATTTTAGTGTACAATGTTACTTAGTATTTTAAAGTAGTTACTTTACTTTATATAGTTTTTATTACTTAATATAATTAAAAATTCTAGCTATAAGCTAAAGTTTTTATTATTAGTAAATAATTTATTTATAAAGATAAGCAGCTTTACATAATTAAGGTATAATAGTAAGAAAGTAAGACTACACTTACTATTATCTATCTGCTATTAAATTTATGCATTAAGTGTGTTAATGTTATTATGTAAAAGGTCTATAGTTTATGCAGTAATAGATAGGTTAAATGCTACCTCTAGTTAATATATAAATGTAATGTATACTTTTTTTGCATATTACTTAATATATTATTATGCAGCATTTTTGTTTTTTAGGTTAATTATATCAAAGTAGCTTACTTATTTTTTCTAAGTAAAAACTACTATATTATGTGTAAGTTTAATTTTTCTACTATTAAACTTAATAAGCTGCTTCTTTACTAAAATAGTTTTACTTTTTATATAAAACTTTACTTTTTATAGTTTTTTTTTTCTTTTTATATAAAAATTTTTATTATAATGCTTAAAGTGTTGTCTATCTGTAAGCTAGTAATACTAAAAGTGTGCTCTCCTTTATTAGTAATTAAGAGGTAAAGGTTATATAAAAAAATGTGTATACATAGCTTTTTTTTATAGTAGTTATAGTATGTCTTAAACTAATATAGTCCTAATTTAGCAGCTTTATATAAGGGTTATATAACTTAGAGTATTATATTTAGTAGAAAGCTCTAGCGCATCTCTTTTAGTAGCTTTGTGTACAGCGTGCGCATAAGCTTATTTATTAATTAAATATATGCTTATATAATATTACATAGTTTAAAATGCATTTTATACATAGCTCTTAGGCTTACTTTTATAGCTAGAAGTAGTCTCTAGCTTATTCTTTAAATAGTTAGTAACTAAGTAAGAATTTCTTTTTTTTCTTTATCTAAGTAGCTAGCAAACACTAGGCAGGATTTCTTATATAGTTAAGTTGTTTTACCTTTTACTTTTTATATAAAGTAAAAGTTAAAAATCTAACTTTTATGCTTTATTAAGTTATACACTATAACTTTAAAAGTGCTATTAGTAATTAAAGTGTCTATCTTTATATAGTTTAATTTCTTAAATAGTTTTTTAAGTATAGTAATTACACTATCTATATAAAGCTTAATAGATAAGGCCTAATTATTTTTTTTCTTTTAAGTTAAGAATACTTAGTCTAGACTTTATGCAAGTTTTCTTTACTTTTTACTTCTTTTAGTATCTATATCTTCCTTTTACACTAGTGCAGCATTGCTATTCTAAGGGGCTTAGTCTATAGTAGGCTTTAGTTCTACCTTTATAATATTTTTATAAAGCTGTTTTTTTTTCTTTTTTTTAAAAAATCTTTTTATATAGAGATTAGTTTATCTAGGTTATCTATTATAAGTAAGTTGTCTTTTTTTCTTTCTTTATAGTATAGTTTAACCTATGTATATTAGAGCTTTAGTAGGCTATTTTTTTTAATAATAATATTTTTTTTAATACTTTTAATCTTATATAGGCTAGTCTAGCCTTTTTTCTCCCTCTATGCTATAATCTCTAAGCTAAGGGGGAAGTTAAGTACTTTATATATTATAAAGCTATTATAAGTGTTAATTATATAATTAATATTTACTTTTACATAGTCTTTTTAAAGTATCTTTATTACTTTTTATATAGCACTTACTTATGTAATAATGTCTAGTAATAGTAAAAAGTCTAGGTTAATTCTTAGGTATGCCCTAAAGACTAGCAGTGTAGGTACTAAACTGTGCAGGCTAGCTATGTTGTTTAGAGCCTTAACTACTATCTACAGGATAGCCTTATTATCTATATAGTTATCTAGCTTAGTCTTTAGAATGTTAAACACTTATTAAAAAGGTGTGTGTGTGTGCTTAACTTTTCTAACTACTTAATATGCTTTTATAGGCATCTGCTTATATATAGCTCTTATAATCTTTACATAAGCTTAAAAATCCTTTAAAGTAAAGTTTATACTAGAGTTATACATAATATAGTCTAGAGGTTCTTAACAAGTGTTAATCTAGCATTTACACAGTGCATCCTAGCCTCCTAGGTATCTTATGTAAACATAAATTTTAGAAATGTAGCAGCCTAAAATAATGTGTCTATATTAATAACATGTAAGACATTTTTATTATTAATTTATATAACATTAATAATAACTTTATAGTTAAAGTAAGTGTTATTTTTAATTATAAACTTAAATCTTTATAAAGCCTAGTTATATAATTAGTAAAGGTAGCAAAACTTTTTAATCTCTTCTAGCACTACAGCATTAACATTATAGCTAGCGCTAGTTAGCATCTTCTAGAGTCTCTCTATGCAGGGGTGTCTAAATTAGTAGTAGAGGCAGTAAAGTTCTAATTTAGTAAAAAAAGACATAAATTCTTCTTTACTAATATTAAAAAAAAAGTGTCTTTATTTTTATATAATAAAGACAGTAGTTTTATCTTTACATATAATAACATTTAAAATATTATTAAAGTATGCCCTAAGTTAGTTAGCATCTACTAGTAATAGTAGAAATAGTGTTCAAGTCTCTAAAATATAGTATGTAAGTAAACTAATTAAGTTCTAGATTTATATAGTACTAATTAATTCTTTTAGTGTCTAGCCTTTAAAGCTAATATTTAGTTAGCTAAGTATTTAATTAATTTTTATATATAAGTTTTTTTATATGTACGCCTTAAGTTAAAACTTACTAATAGTAGAAATCTTTACTACGCCTATGTTTTATAGTTTGCCTTAGTATACTATATAGTATTAGTTATTAAAGATAAACTGCTTAGTATACTTCTTAGGTTTAATGCTGTAGATGTCCTTTTCTGTTACATAGTGTAGATAGGCAGTAAAGGTAAAGTAGTTAACAGCTTTTTTAGTATTCTTACTCTTTTATTTTATTTTTTTTACATTATGTAAATTATTTTTTTTCTTAAGGTAACTTTTAAAGTCTTAGATGTATAAAGTAATAGCTTTACATAATAAAGTCTTATTATAAATTTTTTTATATAAGGCAATGTACTAGTTCTTTACTTATGTATAGTTATTATAAAAGTAGTTTAATAACTAACATTTTTTTATAGCAGACAAAGCACTTCTTTATCTACATATAGTTATCTCTAGATTATAGCCTAAACCTAGATATAAATCTTCTATGTTGTTGTTTTTTATGTAAAGAAAAGCTTTTTTCTTGTTGTGTAAACTCTTATTATGTAGAGTGTTGAATAGGCTCTGACAGCTAGCTGCTTGTAGTATAAGCACTTAAGTAGCAAGAGTAAGAGTGGTGTACAGTGTGCACAGCGTACAAGGTAGGTAAAGTAAGAGTAACATGTTTCTAGTTCTATTACTCTTATCTTTCCTTTGTACAGAGGAAAAGGGGGATATCTAGATGTTTACGCACAAAGGTTTACGCATAAGCATTATATAACATAGATACATAGTTCTGCTTGTGCGTAATTACTTATATCTAGATTATAACACTGCTGCTATGTATAGACACTAGCAACTTTTTTATTTATTTAAAAAGTTACTTTTTATATGTGTTACTTTTTTTTATCTATGTAAGTCTATCTAATTATATTTTGCCTTTACTTTACTTTATTTATTAAAACTTACCTTAGTAATGCTGTGTGTTAGAATAGGCTAGTTATACTATGTAAATAGCTTTTTTTTTCTTTATCCTTTGCTTTCTAAGCTTTGCTGTATAATCCCCTAGCTCTTTTCTCTTTTTATATAGTGCTAGCAGTAACAGATCCTTATAATAAAAAAGATAAGTGCGTATAATATAAAAAAAAATAAATAAAAATAAAAAAAATAGGCTTTATATAAAGGTGTTATTAGTCTAGTTAGTCTAAGGCATCTTTACGCACAGAATCTAGCTAGTCTACAGATGCTTCTATCTAGACAGAGAGGTAGTTAGTTAAAACTAATAATTAAAAAGCCTAGTTTAGTGTTTTCTTTATATATATATTTACTAAGTTATTTTTACTATTAATTTACTTTATTTTAGTAATTTCCCTTTTCTTATATAATTTATAAAGTAATATAATGTTAATTATAAGTTACTTTTTACTAGTAGTGCCTAGCTTAATAAGGTAATTATATAGAAACCTTAAATTTATATAGATTACTACTAAAATTAGTAGTAGTTTAAGCATTTATATAATTTACTATAAAGTTGTACTAAAGGTAATTACATTATTAAACTTTTTAACTATTCTATATAGTTTACTAGTAAAAACACTTCTAGTTACTCTTTTACACTTAGTAGAATTTTAGTGTATAATGTTGCCTAGTATTTTAAAGTAGTTGCTTTACTTTATATAGTTTTTATTACTTAATATAATTAAAAATTCTAGCTATAAGCTAAAGTTCTTATTATTAGTAAATAATTTATTTATAAAAATAAACAGCTTTACATAATTAAGCTATAATAGTAGAAAGGTAAGACTACGCTTACTATTATCTATCTGCTATTAGATTTAACATGGTCCACAAGCGAATGTTCAACACAAGCGAGTGTTCCGCCCCACCACCAAAACGCAGCCAACCTACTACCAACCACAATGCATTAACAACCATACAATTAATCATCTTTAAAAGAGGCTAGAATTAACCTAGCTATTTAAGCTCTTAATAGAGACGCGTCTTTAACTAAGAGGCGCGCTGCAGCACTCTATAATGTTAATTAAATAGCTCTCTGCTAACAACGCGCAGGGATAACTATGCAACGCAACTGTACAGCTAACAACAAGAAGCTTACAAAGCTAGAAGAGGAGGTAATTATTAAGCATATACTTAATCTAGATTCCTAAGGATTTGCGCCTACTCTAGGTGCTGTACAAGAGATGGCCAACAAGCTTCTTACTAAGCGCAGCGCTCCACCAGCAGGTATCAACTGGCTATCTAACTTTGTTGCGCGTACGCTAGCAGTTAAAACCTACCTTAGCTAACTATACAATTACTAACAAGTAAAATGCAAAGATTTAGTAATTATAAGCAAGTAGTTTAAGCTTATAAAGGCTACATAATTAAAGTACAGCATTATAAATTAAGACACGTATAATTTTAACAAGACAGGCTTTTAGATAGGGGTTATATTAAGCTAAATAGTTATTACAGGCACAGATAGACGTAATTAGCTAAAGGCTATACAGCTAGGCAACTGTAAATAGGTGACAGTTATTGCAGGCATTAACGCAGATAGGTAGGCAATACCTCTATACATAATCTTTAAAGGCAAGCATCACCTATCTGCCTAGTATAAGGATAAGGATATACTAAAGGACTAGGCTATTAGTGTTAGCAACAACAGCTAGACAACTAATAAACATAAAATTGCATAGCTAGAGCACTTTAATCTGCACATAAAAGATTGCTTAGTAAGCTTATAGCAGCTACTTATTTTTAATAGCTATAAGAGCTATTACTCTATTAAATTCCTAAAGCTCTGTAAGCAGAGGCGTATTATAGCGCTCTGTATGCCAGCACACGCGTCACATATTCTACAGCTGCTTAACGTTAGCTGCTTTTTGCTGTTAAAGCGCGCGTACAGTACTAAGATTAGCTAGTTAATCTGCTACTAGATTAACTATATTAACAAGCTAACTTTCTTACTAGCCTTTAAAGCAGCATTTAGTTGCTTAATTACAACAGATAATATCCGCGCAGGCTTTAGAGCTACAGGACTAGTCCTATTTGACCCAGAGCTGGTGCTCTTAAAGCTTAATATACAGCTACCTAATCAGCTAGCTACTCCACCACTAAATACTGCCTAGGAGGCTTAAACACCTAGCAATCCTTATAAGGTTAAGGCTTAGTTAACTTTACTATATAATTAGATTTAAAGGCATTAGAATTTATCTTTTTTTGCTATGCTTAATCTAGCAAAGCAGCTAAGTAAGGGCGCTACTAAGATAGCTTATGTTGCTGTTCTATAGCATAATTAAGCAGCTGCCCTAGAGAGGGCCTGTAAGGCAGCTATAAAGCGCAAGCAGCGTAAAAAAAAGCAAATTTAGAAAGGAGAAACTGTAACAGGTTATTAGGGCTCTAAGTTAAGTACTTAGAAGCTTGCTAGTATAGCAGAAGGTAGCAAAATGCCTTAGGAGGAGTTAACTGCTAAAAGCAGCGCAGCGCGCGCACAGCGCTGCAAGCGCTGCAACAAGCCTAGGCATAACTCTTATACATACAAGGATATTAAATAATCCTATAGTAGTTTATTTTATATAGTATATTTTTGCGTTGTTAAATTAATAGTCTTTAAAGTTAAATTTAGTGGTGGGGCGGAACACTCGCTTGTGTTGAACATTCGCTTGTGGACCATGTTATGCGTTAAGTGTGTTAATATTATTATGTAAAGAGTCTATAGTTTATATAGTAATAAAAAGGTTAAATACTGCCTCTAGTTAACACATAGATATAATGTATACCCTTTTTACACATTACTTAATATATTATTATGCAGCATTCTTATTCTCTAAGTTAATTATATAAAGGTAGCTTACTTATCTCTTCTAAGTAAAAACTACTATGTTATACATAAGTTTAATCCTTTTACTATTAAACTTAATAAGCTGCTTTTTTACTAGAATAGTTTTACTTTTTATATAAAACTTTACTTTTTATAGTTTTTTTTCTTCTCTTTACATAAAATTCTTTATTATAATGGTTAAAGTGTTATTTATTTATAGGCTAGTAATACTAAAAGTGTGCTTTTCTTTATTAGTAATTAAGAGGTAGAAGTTATATAAAAAGATATACATATATTGTCCGAACAGGAGTATTTGGATATGCGGTTGGGCGTCACGTGACATAGTCTTGTGTTACGGTCGTACGCACAAACAGATAAATATCCCTTTCCTTCGCACAGACATAGAATAAGAAGAATCAACACCAGTTACCCGCAACCCCCCCCCCGCGCGATGTGTACACCGTGCAAACCTCTTTGCTTCGCACGTACTTGTTAACTTAATTGCTAGCTAGCATAGAGCCTATTTAACACTAATTAGTAGTTTAAATACTGTAAGACAGGAAGCTCTTCTTGTACCTTTCTGTTTAGAGGATTGCGTATAAGAGAAATCCTTTTCCTTACTAATTTAACTATAAATTAGCAAGAGTAAAAACAGAGTCTAATTTACATGCAAGTAGCTATATATCTTTGTTTAGTTACCTAACTAAGAGCAGAAAACCTGTCTGTACAATACTGTTTAGAGGTACTATATAAATAGTAGTGCTTGTTTAACGCTAGGAGGTCTGTTTTATCTTTTCACACAAGGCTGTTTAGAGGCAGCGTACGACAAGAAGTAAGACAGCGCGCGACAACGCATAACTAACTACTATAAAGCAACAAGCAACGCTAGCTCTATCTATGACTAGCTAGCATAACATATTAACATACAACTAATACATACCTCTTATAGGCATCTTAGCAAAGACCCTAGTAAAGTAGATAAACATTAAAGATTAAGTAAATAAAATTAAACTATTAAATAACACACTTAAGAATAAGCTTAATTTATACGCAGCTAACTTAATTATAAAACTCTACATGTTAAGTGTAATAGACATACAAACTTTTAAGAACTTCTAAGATAACTTTATAAAGTAAAAGCTTATACACTTTAAAGATCTTAGCTAATTATTTTTATAAAAACTTATTACTACTTTATAAAATAAAAGCATTAGCTTTAAAAAAAATAAAATAGAAGCTATTACGCTATATAAACTTATAAAGAAAGAACATGCTTTTACTGTCTTATTAGACTACTATACTAAACTATTACTACTAGCGCTAGTTCTAACGCCACAGAGAATATCTCTGTACAAATTACCTGCAGACCTAATACTTCCTCTGCAATTAGTATAACCACCTTATAATAGCTTACTGCACAAGAGCATAACTAGCTAGCTACATATTCCTATAGCCATAGCTCTGCACAAGATTCCCTAAAGCTTGTACTCTCTGCATGTAATTTAATTACTGTATAATTTATACTAACTTCTATCTACATAAGATATTACAGTAGAGAACCTTGCACCTAAGAAGGTTATATAATTCTAGAAGGCATAAAAAAAGAAAAACAACTACATAAAGCAACTATATAATATTCTAGCTAATAAGGCTATAGTATTTATTAAGCTTTGCTAACGCCTTGCTATTTATAAGGCTTTATATGCAAGCATTTTCTCTAATATTCTTAAAGGCTGCGCACACATGTTCTACCTTCACAATATTAGCCCTAGGAAGACGTAGAGGGTCCTGTACAAATAGCTTAGTAATTACTTTAATACTAATATAAATTATAACTAGTATTAGATAAATTAGACAATAATAAGCTTTACATAAATTAAGTAAAAAAACTTTATAAAAACTCTACATAAAGCTTTTAAAGCTATAATTAATAAACTTACTTTTACATAAAAAGCTCTTAGTCTATAATTCTAAAGTAAGATACTGCTTTACACTACTATTATATAAGCATGCTAAGGACAACTTAAGCTTAAATAAGCTATATTCTTAATTAAGCCTATGTGTAAGGCACTATATAGTGACCTCTGTTTAGCACTTTAGGTTATAATTAATTAGTAGAATAACATGTTCCTAAATAAACTAGAAGACATATACTACACTAATAAAAGATATAACTTATCTTATACATGTAGTTTCTAACAACATAGAAGAAGTCTAAAGGGATTTAGATTACACTTTTTTATATAATTAAAGTAATGCTTTGTCTGCTATAAAAAAGAATGTTAGTTAATAAATTATCCTCCTATAGATTAGTCCTATGCAAAACACTAGTACATCTTCTTATATAAAGAATTCTATAATAAGACACTAACACATAAGGAGGTAAGCGCGTACATTTAGAAATTTAAAGGTAAACTAAAGCAGGAGAAAAAGAAGTTATATAATAACAACTTAAAGAAAGAGGAAAGTAAGAAGATTATTAACTATCTTACTACTGCTGCATTTCTCTACTGTGCAACAGCAGAGGACATATACAGCCTAGAACCTAAAGGATACGCAGAACAGTTTATTCTTAAGGATTAATATTGTACAGTATACTAAGGTAAACTATAGAATACTAGCGCTGTAAGGATTTCTACTGTAGGAAAGTTACAACTTAAAGCATACCTATAAGAATTCTTTTATATAAAAGTAGACTAGACACTAAACAAAAAGAGTATTAGCTTTAAAAGATAAAAATTAATAGAATTAATTAGTACTATATAAATTACTAATCTAGTTAGTAGTGTTACATATTACATACTAGATACACTAACACTCTTCTTACTATCTCTTGCTAACGCAGACTAGATAAATGCGTACTTTAACAACGTGCAGAATGTAATTGTATAAAGTAATAGGATTAAAGTCCTAGTTGTACATAAATAAGGTTACCTATTTTTTAATGTATAAAAAGAGAAATTAATATCTTTTTTTATAAAACGCAAACTTTAATAACTACATAGAAGGTTTAGCTATCTCTGTACAGAACAGCTTCACATAATGCTTAAGAACGCTAGACACAACGCTAATCCCTCTGTACTTAAAAAGATTAAGAAGTTCTGCTACATATGTTAGCTGCATAACTTAGCACTATAAAAATTTAAGTTTATAATTAAAAATAATTTATACTTTAATTATAAGATAGTAATTAATGTTGTATAAATTAGTAACTAAAATATACTACATGTAATTAACATAGATACATTATTCTAAGTAGCAACCTTCTTAAAATTAATGTCTGCACAAGATACCTAGGACGCGCTCTGCAAGTGTTAGATTAACACGTATTAAGGCTTACTAGATTATATTATACATAACCTTAGTATAAACTTTGCATTAAAAGACTTCTAGAATTACATAAAGATTATAGGGGCAACATGTTAACAAATGCTAGTAGAAGCCTATTAGGCTATAGGGAAGATTAAGCGCGCGCACGCACCACTGCAACGTGCGTATAACATCCTCTGTGCAGAACTAGACAACTGTATAGATAATAAGTTAGTGTTATAAATAGCTGTTAAAGCCCTAAATAATACAGCAAAACTAAATAGTCTTATACCTATATTACTTATGTTTAGAACATACCTAAGAATTAACATAAACTCTACACTATCTTCTAACATTGCCACGTAAGCTAACACTGTATAAAAGGTAATAAAGATGCTTTAAAGTAAAAAAGTAAAAGTTAATGTTAATTATATAATTAACACCTAGAATAGCTTAACATTATATAAAGTCTTAAATCTCCTACTTAGTTCTAAAGTAAAGATGTAGTAAAAGAAAAAGGGATAAACAAAACTGCACATAGTAAAAGAAATTAAGGCCTTAAATGTTATTATTAAGATAGAGAACAGTCTAGTAAGGCTCTGCTGTACACAAGTTATGCTGTATTATTATATAAAAGATAAGGATAAACCTGCATAAGAACTGCTAGATCTAGACAAACTAGCCCTAGTACAAAGGGATCCTTTATAGGCACAAAAAAGAGGTTGCCTACATAAGCAACTAACTCTAACTAATAAACTGCACAAAACAGCCCCTTAAGTAGCATTAGATTTATTGTACAAACTAAGACTAGAACTACAACTAGTTAAAAAAGGCTGTAGGAGACTATATAAGAATCTTGTATAAGACACATTGTTTTTAACCTAGAAAGAAAAAAATAACTACACTCTAGTAATTAAGCTCTGTACAAATAGTGTAATTACAACACCTAGAAAACTATTTAAAAAATTAGACTATACAGAAATAAAAAGTCTAATTACAGGCAGCATGTTTAAGGTACTTTTATATAATTTATTAATTTATAAGGGACAAATCTTTAATCTTTGTTTTATACATAAAGTTAAAGAGAAATTAACATAGCTATATAAAAAATTACAACTTATATTTATAAGATATTTTAATAAGGAGAAGAAGAAGATCCTTATATAGTCTCTTATAATTTAGAAAATAAGTTAGAGGTTAATTCTAGCTATTAGCCTATTACTAATAGCTTTGTATAGTATGCACTATAAGCTACATAATATTACTTAAGCATATATATAGTTAATAGATAAACTTACATAAACATTATTTACACAACTACTAAGAGAACTTTTAAAGAGCTTTCCTCTACGCGTAATATTTAGAGTTATATAACTACTATATAGCGCAGCAGAATTTAGCTTATATTAGTTTAAAACATACTATAACTACTATAAGAATAAACTTTGTATAGAAACCTCTTTATACAATCTATGCCTATTAATTATGTATAAAGGCATAAAAATGTTTAGAGTTATAGGGCTGTAAATAAACAACACCTTTAGTATTATTACAACTAATTTTGCGCAATATAAAGAAGAAAAGCTGCAAAAGGCTAAGTTTTATATAAAACTTAAGATAATATTATTGCATAAACAGCTTATAAAATTTAATAAAAAAAAGATTTAGCTTATATAAAATAAAACTATAATTTTATTAACTTAGAAAGGACAAGCTAAGAACCTCTATACAGTAGACCTAAACACAGAGAACGCCACGCAGAAGTACATTAAACAGCGCGCACAAGGTGCCTATATCGCGTCTGTATGTTAACCTAAGGCAGCATTTAACCTGTCTACTGCTGCTTAAGTTGTGTTACTATTATATAATAATATTAAGGCATTAAACGTGTAAATCTAATAGCAAATTAACAACTAAGATTAAGGATTATTATACATACTACTTAATCTCTTTTATATAAAGTTGTTTATCTTTACTAATAGATTATTTATAAATAATAAGAACCTAAGTTTATAGCTTAGCTTTCTTATTATTCTTAAAATAGAGCAGTGCACTAGGAACTTATATAATTTTAAAATTACAGGCAATATTGTACACTAGAACTCCTTTAAGTGTAAACGTGTTACCTGCTCTGTACTAGCTAGTAAACTGTATAGAATAGTAGAAGGATTTAACTGCGCAATTACACTAAGCACAACAATTAACTAGATTATACATATGCTTAGAATACCTCCAATACCTATTGTACTATGCACAGATTTAAGATCTCTGTACAAATGTCTTATAAAGCTTAGTATAATAAATAAGAAAAGGCTTATAATTAATATTATATTAATTTAAGAATTATATAAGAAGAGGGAGATTATAGAAATTAAGTAGATTAATAAGAAAAACAACCTAGCAGATGCCTATATAAAGAAGGCGCTAAACTCTACTCTTAAAAAACTAATTTTGCACAACTAACTAACTATTAGAGTTAAAGTGTTAGTTAATAGACTTAGGCCTGTATAAGACAATAAATAAGGCGCTATGCTATAAGGGCTTTAGTAGTAGAAGCAGGGCAAACTAGGCAAGGTCTGTATAAAGGAAAAAAGAAAAAGTTGCTAGTGTCTAAACAGGAGTATTTAGATATGCAGTTAGGCGTCACGTGACATAGTCTTGTGTTACGGTCGTACGCACAAACAGATAAATATCCCTTTCCTTTGCACAGACATAGAATAAGAAGAATCAACACTAGTTACCCGCAACCCCCCCCCCGCGCGATGTGTACACTGTGCAAACCTCTTTGCTTCGCACGTACTTGTTAACTTAATTGCTAGCTAGCATAGAGCCTATTTAACATATATAGCTTTTTTTTATAGTAGTTATAGTATGTTTTAAACTAATATAGTCCTAATTTAGCAGCTCTATACAAGGGTTGTACAACCTAAAGTATTATATTTAGTAGAAAGCTCTAGTGTATCTCCTTTAGTAGCTTTGTGTACAGCGTGCGCATAAGCTTATCTATTAATTAAATGTATACTTATATAATATTACACAGTTTAAAATGCATTTTGTACATAGCTTTTAGGCTTACTTTTATAGCTAAAAGTAGTTTCTAGCTTATCCTCTAGATAGTTAGTAACTAAGTAAGGATTTCTTTCTTCTTTTTATCTAAGTAGCTAGTAAACACTAGGCAGGATTTCTTATATAGTTAAGTTATTTTGCCTTTTACTTTTTATATAAGGTAGAAGTTAAAAATCTAACTTTTATGCCTTATTAAGTTATACACTATAACCTTAAAAGTGCTGTTAGTAATTAAGGTGTTTATCTTTATATAGTCTAATTTCTTAAATAGTTCTTTAGGTGTAGTAATTACACTATCTATATAAAGCTTAATAGATAAGGCCTAATTATCTTTTTTCTTCTAGGTTAGAAATACCTAGTTTAGACTTTATGCAAGTTTCCTTTGCTTTTTACTTCTTCTAGTATTTATATCTTTTCTTTGCACTAGTGCAGCATTGCTATCCTAAGGGGCTTAGTCTATAGTAGGCTTTAGTTTTGCTTTTATAATATTTTTATAAGGCTGTTCTTTTTTTCTTTTCTTTAAAGGATCTTTTTATATAAGGATTAGTTTATTTAGGTTATCTATTATAGGTAAGTTATCTTTTTTCTTTTTTTTATAGTACAGTTTAACCTGTGTATTAAAGCTTTAGTAAGCTATTTTTTTTTAATAATAATGTTTCTCTCTTTAATGCTCTTAATTTTATATAGGCTAGTCTAGCCTTTTTTTCTTTCTCTATGCTATAATCTTTAAGCTAAGGGGGAAGTTAAAAACTTTATATGTTATAAAGCTATTATAAGTGTTAATTACATAATTAATGTTTACTTTTATATTGTCTTTTTAAAGTATCTTTATTACTTTTTATACAGCGCTTACTTATGTAATAATATCTAGTAATAGTAAAAAGTCTAGGTTAATTCTTAGGTATGCTTTAAAGACTAGTAGTATAAGTACTAGACTATGTAGGCTAGCTATGTTGTTTAGAGCTTTAACTGCTATCTGTAGGATAGCCTTATTATCTATACAGTTACCTAGCTTAGTCTTTAAGATGTTAAACGCTTATTAGAGAAGTATATGCGCACGCTTAACTTTTCTAACTACCTAATGTGCTTCTACAGGCATCTGCCTGCATGTAGCTCTTATAATTTTTGCATAAGCTTAAAAATTTTTTAAAGTAAAGTTTATACTAAAGTTATACATAATATAGTTTAAAGGTCTTTAATAGGTGTTAATCCAGCATTTGCATAGTGCATCTTAAGTATTTTATGCAAACATAGATTTTAGAAATGTAGCAGCTTAAAATAATATGTCTACATTAATAACATATAAAATATCTCTATTATTAATTTATATAACATTAATAATAACTTTATAGTTAAAGTAAGTGTTATTTTTAATTATAAACTTAAATTTTTATAAAGCATAGTTATATAATTAGTAAAAGTAGCAGAACTTCTTAATCTCTTCTAGCACTGCAGCATTAATATTATAGCTAGCGCTAGTTAGCATCTTCTAGAGTCTCTCTATGCAAGAGTGTCTAAATTAGTAGTAGAGGTAGTAAAGTTCTAATTTAGTAAAAAAAGACATAAATTCTTTCTTACTAATATTAAAAAAAAAGTGTTCTTATTTTTATATAATAAAAATAGTAGTTTTGTCTTTATATATAATAATATTTAAAACATTATTAAAGTATGCCCTAAGTTAGTTAGCATTTACTAGTAATAGCAGAAATAGTGTTAAAGTCTCTAAAATGTAGTATATAACTAGACTAATTAGGTTCTAGATTTATATAGTACTAATTAATCCTTTTAGTGTCTAGCCTTTAAAGCTAATATCTATTTAGCTAAGTGTCTAATTAATTTCTATATATAGGTTTTCTTATATGTACGCCTTAAGTTAAAACTTACTAATAGTAGAGATCTTTACTACGCTTATGTTCTATAGTTTACTTTAGTATACTATATAGTATTAGTTATTAAGAATAAACTGCTTAGTATATTTCTTAGGTTTAATGCTGTAGATGTCCTCTTCTATTGCACAGTATAAATAGGCAGTAGAGGTAAAGTAGTTAATAGCTTTTTTAGCATTCTTACTTTTTTATTTTATTTTTTTTATATTATGTAAATTATTTTTTTTCTTAGAGTAACTTTTAAAGTCTTAGATGTATAAAGTAATAGCTTTACATAATAAGGTCTTATTATAAAAAATTTTATATAAGGCAATGTACTAGTTCTTTGCTTATGTACAGTTATTATAAAAGTAGTTTAATAACTAATATTTTTTTTATAGTAGACAAAGCACTTCTTTATCTATATACAGTTGTCTCTAAATTATAGCCTAAACTTAGATAAAGATCTTCTATATTGTTTTTTTCTATATAGAGAGAAGCTTTTTTTTTATTATACAAATTTTTATTATGCAGAGTTATATTAGTAGTCTGTGTAGTATACATTAAGTAGTTTCTAAAAGTATTAGTTTACTCTTTAGTTTATAGTAACTTAAAGTAATGCTTATAAGTTACTAAATAAGGCTTTACATAAAGGCTTAATAGTAAATATAGTATGTTCTAGTTCTAGTTATTCTTAACAGGCTTATACAACAGCAGTGTGCAGTAGAACATTCTTTTAAAATTTTATTTTTAGTGCCTTTTATATAAGTATAAGCTTATTAATTATTATTTTAAAAACTTTATATAAACTCTTGTTAAAGTTCTTTTATTAGCATTATGTAAAAGTTATTATTATTTAGTCTATCTAGTACTAGCTATAGTTTACATTAGTGTTAAAGTAACTGCTTAAAGTGTTGTACAAATGCTTTTAGTTATATTTAAGGCTTATGTTGTGCATATAGTACATATTTACCTAACTTTTTAGGATATCTAGAAAGATGTCTATGTACTAAGTTTCTTAGATATTTAGCTATTAACATAAATTAATAAAGATCTTTATTTTATTTATAAAGATGTTATATAGTTAACTTATATAGTTATTATTTTTTTTATGCCTTTTAAAATTATATAATTTTATTTACTAAAAGTTTTTCTTTAGTAGTTTCTCTCTAGAGTAGAAGTTTATACAGGCTGTAATGTAGTATAGATTATGCAGGTGGTATTAGTAGTGCATACACTACTGCAAGCGGTGGTGTGTACAATTAAGGGTGTGGAGCAGGTGTTAGGTAGGGTGGCATGTATTGTTTGTACAGTAATTAGTGTAGTGCTAGCTAAGGTGTAGGAGCAGGTAATGCTAGTATGTTTAGTGTTAATAGTAGCATTATGTTTAGTCTACTTCTATGTAGAGCCTTATATAGTAATAAAGGTTATGTATAAAGCCTTTTTAGTGTAATTACTTTTTTTTATGCTATGTTATACAGCTTCTAGGCTTAGGTACCTTTAGTGCTTAGCTGTAATGTAATTCTTTTAATTTTTAGTACTTATATAAGCTTCTTTTTAAACATACAGCTAAGTGCTAAAAAGTCTTATAGTGTCTATTTTTTAAAATCTTTTATGTACACACTTAGAAAAGTAGCGCTTTTTTAAGTTATTATATATAAATTAGTAATTATGTAACTTATATATAATTAAGTTTATAAGCTTATTAAAGCTTTTAACATGTTAATCTTATTATTCTAGTACTCTAGGCTAGTCTTATTTTATAGTGTTGCTTTTAATATCTCTATGTTTTTTATAAGTTGTTTATATAATAAAAATTATTTTTTATTTTTTCTATTATTACATAAAGTTATTAGTTGCTAGTAGGATTTTATTATAATAGTATAGTTAATTACTTTTTTAGTAGATTATGTAGGTACTGCTGTTGTCTAGCTGCTAGGTTGTGCAGCTTTAATAGCTTTAGTGTGCGCCTTACACTATCTTTTTCTTACTTTGTACAGTAGCAGAGCTTGCTGTATAATGTAAAGAATTAATCTACTATTTTAAGAAATAAGTAACTAAATAAAGTACTTTATAAGGTGTAAGTGCTTTATTATTACTTTTTCTAAGGGATAAGTAATAAAACAAAGTGCCTTATAAGGTGTAGAGTTAATTGCTACACATGTAGTGGATTGCGCAGGTACTGCTGTTGTCTAGCTGCTAGGTTGTGCAGCTTTAATAGCTTTAGTGTGCGCCTTGCACTATCTCCTCCTTACTTTGTACAGTAGCAGAGCTTGCTGTATAATGCAAAGGATTAATGTGCTATTGTCTAGCTGCTAGGTTGTGCAGCTTTAGTGGCTTTAGTGTGCGTCTTACACTATCTCCTCTTTACTTTATATAGTAGCAGAGCTTGCTGCAGGGTTGCCACTTTTATAGTAATTACTATTCTAAAATAGTAATTACTATTTTTTTAAAAAGTCTATAACAGCTTAATTAAATTAGCTAATATTCTAAAAACCTAAACTTAGATAGTAGGTATACTAAAGTATAGATATATAAGATTAGATTCTACTATATAAATTTGTATCCCTAGTAATAAAGAAAAAAAGAGAAAAAAAGCAGATATAGTAATAGTAATAGTAATTACTATTTTTCTCTCCTTTTTTTCTCTCTTTTTTATTTATTATAAATGTATTAAATATAATTTTTAGAATTTAAATTTATAAATTTATAGACTAGTTTACTTAGCATCTATATATTAATTTTTAGAATTATAGCTTATGTAATTAAGTAATAATAACGTTTTTAAAAACATAGTAATTACTATTTTAAAAATAGTAATTACTATAAAGTGGCAACCCTGGCTTGCTGTATAATGCAAAGAGTTAATCTACTATTCTAAGGGATAAGTAACTAAACAAAGTACCTTATAAAGTGTAGGTGCTCTATTATTACTTTTCTTAGAGGATAGGTAACAAAACAAAGTACCTTATAAAGTGTAAGTACTTTATTATTACTCTTACTAATTTATAGTTAATTAAATTAACTACTAATTAGTGTTAAATAGGCTCTAATAGCTAGCTGCTTATAGTATAAGCACTTAAGTAGTAAGAGTAAGAGTAGTGTACAGTGTGCACAGTGTATAAAGTAAGTAAAGTAAGAGTAATATATTTCTAGTTTTATTACTTTTGTCTTTCCTCTATACAGAGGAAAAGGGGGATATCTAGATGTTCGCGTACAGAGGTTCGCGCACAAGCATCATGTGACATAGATACGTGGTCCTGCTCGTGCGCGATCGCTCGTATCCAGATCGTGACGCTGCTGCTGCGTACAGACATAGAGTTATATTAGTAGTCTATATAGTATACATTAGGCAGTTTCTAGAGGTATTAGTTTACCCTTTAGTCTATAGTAACTTAGAGTAATACTTATAAGTTACTAAATAAAGCTTTACATAAAGGCTTAATAGTAAATATAGCATATTCTAGTTTTAGTTATCCTTAATAGGCTTATATAATAGCAGTGTGTAGTAAAACATTTTTTTAAAATTTTATTCTTAGTGCCTTTTATATAACATGGTCCACAAGCGAATGTTCAACACAAGCGAGTGTTCCGCCCCACCACTAAATTTAACTTTAAAGACTATTAATTTAACAACGCAAAAATATACTATATAAAATAAACTACTATAGGATTATTTAATATCCTTGCATGTATAAGAGTTATGCCTAGGCTTGTTGCAGCGCTTGCAGCGCTGTGCGCGCGCTGCGCTGCTTTTAGCAGTTAACTCCTTCTAAGGCATTTTGCTACCTTCTGCTATACTAGCAAGCTTCTAAGTACTTAACTTAAAGCCCTAATAACCTGTTAGAGTTTCTTCTTTCTAAATTTGCTTTTTTTTATGCTGCTTGCGCTTTGTGGCTGCCTTACAGGCCCTCTCTAGGGCAGCTGCTTAATTACGCTGTAGAACAGCAACATAAGCTATCTTAGTAGCGCCCTTACTTAGCTGCTTTACTAGATTAAGCATAGCAAAAAAAGACAAATTCTAATACCTTTAAATCTAATTATATAGTAGAGTTAACTAAGCCTTAACCTTATAAAGATTACTAGGTGTTTAAGCCTCCTAGGCAGTATTTATTAGTAGAGTAGCTGGCTGATTAGGTAGCTGTATATTAAGCTTTAAGAGCACTAGCTCTGGGTTAAATAGGACTAGTCCTGTAGCTCTAAAGCCTGCGCAGATATTATCTGTTATAATTAAGCAACTAAATGCTGCCTTAAAGGCTAGTAAAAAGGTTAGCTTGTTAATATAGTTAATCTAGTAGCAGATTAACTAGCTAATCTTAGTACTGTACGCGCACTTTAACAGCAAAAAGCAGCCAACGTTAAGCGGCTGTAGAATATGTGACGCGTGTGCTGGCATACAAAGCGCTATAATACGCCTCTGCTTACAGAGCTTTAGGAATTTAACAGAGTAATAGCTCTTATAGCTATTAAGAATAAGTAGCTGCTATAAGCCTACTAAGCAATCTTTTATGTGCAGATTAAAGTGCTCTAGCTATGTAATTCTATATTTATTAGTTGTCTAGCTATTATTGCTAACACTAATAGCCTAGTCCTTTAGTATATCCTTATTCTTATACTAGGCAGATAGGTGATGCTTGCCTTTAAAAATTATGTACAAAGGTATTGCCCACCTATCTGCGTTAATGCCTGTAATAACTGTCACCTATTCACAGTCACCTAGCTGTATAGCCTTTAGCTAATTACGTTTATCTATGCCTGTAACAACTATTTAGCTTAATATAACCCCTATCTAAAAGCCTGTCTTATTAAAATTATACATGTCCTAATCTATAATGCTGTACTTTAATTATGTAGCTTCTATAAGCTTAAACTACTTACTTATAATTACTAGATCTTTGCATTTTGCTTATTAGTAATTATACAGTTAGCTAAGGTAGGTTTTAACTGCTAGCGTACGCGCAACAAAGTTAGATAGCTAGTTAATACCTGCTAGTAGAGCGCTGCGCTTAGTAAGAAGCTTGTTAGCCATCTCTTGTACAGCACCTAGAGTAGGCGCAAATTCTCAGGAATCTAGATTAAGTATATGCTTAATAATTACCTTCTCTTCTAGCTTTGTAAGCTTCTTGTTGTTAGCTGTACAGTCACGTTGCATAGTCATCCCTGCGCGTTGTTAGCGGAGAGCTATTTAATTAACATTATAAAGTGCTGCAGCGCGCCTCTTAGTTAAAGACGCGTCTCTATTAAGAGCTTAAATAGCTAGGTTAATTCTAGCCTTTTTTAAAAATAATTAATTGTATAGTTGTTAATGCATCGCGGTTAGTAGTAGGTTAGCTGCGTTTTGGTGGTGGGGCGGAACACTCGCTTGTGTTGAACATTCGCTTGTGGACCATGTTAAGCATAAGCTTATTAATTATTACTTTAAAAACTTTATATAAACTTTTATTAAAGTTTTTTTATTAGCATTATATAAAAGTTATTATTATTTAGTCTGTCTAGTACTAGCTATAGTTTATATTAGTGTTAAAGTAACTACTTAAGGTGTTATTGTTACAGTCTACGGTTGGACCAGCGTAACTCCACCGGCAGTGCTCCACAATCTAGCTGGATTGGGGCAGGGCTCGCTTACGAACCAGTCGGAGGACACGGACGCAGCACAGCTGCCTGCAGTAATAGAGGAATGCGTTGTCTAATAAGAAGGACAGGCTACAAATCTAGGGAGCTTAGGGGAGCTTAAGAGAGCTTGTCTTAGCAAACTCCTATAAACTCCTCCTGCTCCCCTTAGCACCTCTAGCATATGTATATAATCCCTATATTAAACAACTCTTAGAAGGTGTGTTTAATGTTTAGTTTATTTTTTACATAGACTAAGTAGCATTTAGCTTTCTAAAAAGCTATAATACTATTTATATATCTTACACTATATATACCTCTAATTTTATCTAATAAAACTGTTTAACCTAGCTTTTTTACTACTGCACACAGGGTAAACTATAATCTAGTCACTCTACTCCCCTCTAATAGCTTATTAGCCTGTATGTAGGACTATACACCCTACTAGTTAGCCTCTACCTTCTGTTCTACTCTCTCTTATAGAAACATTATAAGACCTAAGTGCTTTTATAAAGTAAAAATTATAACATTAAACACTACTTTTTTTTAAAAAGTATAGATACCTTTTAACATAATTTAGATTCTAACATAGCTTACACAGCTTTATTAGGATCTACAAGAGTTTCTACCTAAAGTAAAGCTATTCTAGCAAAATAAATTAACACTATCTAAGATAATATTAAAAAGCTTTAGTAAATTAGTAAAAAAATAAGTAAGCTAGTAAACTTTTAATAAAAAGTTATAAGTTTTTACTAAAAAGTATTAAAATTATAAAGCCTCTCTCTAAACTTATAAGCCTTTAAAAGGCTACTAGTTACACTTATTAGATACACAAACTATAAGTAAAGCTAGTAAAGATATAAAACATCTTAACTAAAAAAGTAAGTATTATAGCTAAAAAAACTTTAAGACTAGTCTTTTTAAAGCCTTTTAAAAGATTATTAAAAGACTTTTACTTATTCTTTATAAAATGTTACCTTTATATGTAATATAATAAAGGAGCATTTTAGACTAATGCAGAAATAATCTTTTAAATAAGACTACACCTAGAAGGCCCCTTTATAATCTAGTTCTAACTACACGTAGATAACTAGATAGACTTTAGAGCTAATAGCACACTACTTAATCTTAAAACTAAGAAAGTGTTTAGTAGTGTTAAGAACTTTAAGGTAGCTCTAACAGCTATTTATAGAACTTTAAATAAAAAAAGGATTATAGCTAATAGACTAAACACTATAAGGCAGGGCAACAGCCTAGTCTAAAACTACGTAGCACGCTTTAGAGAGTAATTAGCTATCTGCAGATAGAGCAACTAAAAGGCCCTATGCTGCATGTTTTATAATAGACTAAATAATAAAGTAAAGAATAAATTTATGCATGTTAACAAGCTAACTACTTTAGATAACTATATTATAAAAGCAACAACCTATAACAACTACTATAAGAAGTGTAAAAGAGAAAAAAAATTAAAAGAAATTTTCTAAAAACTAAAGTTTATTTAAAAAAAAAACCTTTATAATATAATAAAAAACTAATAGACCTTAGTTATATAAAGCATATATAAAGCTTTTTTTAAAGAAAAACTAAGTTCTAAGACATAACAGGCTGCCTTTAATAAAAAAATAATAAAAATAGTTAGAAAATAAGGCCTACTTAAACTATAAAAAAGTAAAACATTTTTGCTAAAATTACCTAAACTTCTAGAAAAGAGAGAATAAAAATACTACTATAATAATAAAAGCTATTACTGCTAAATACAGCCTTATAGATAAGAAAATATTAAAAAAATTAAATAATAAACTTTACTAGTAATGCAAAGAAAACTATTTTTTAAATAACTGTTCTAAAGCATATTAAAAAGTAGCTATTTAAAACTTTAGTAGCTTAAATATAGTGTTATAAGACTTTATAATTTTTAAAAGATATAAAGAAAAAACTTAGATCTAAAAATATATTATAAATGTTTAGAAAAGTAAAAAATAGTTCTCTTTTTAAAACTAGACTTTTAGCACTTTAGCAAAGAAACTCTCTAGACAGTTCTAGAAATGTAAATGCTAGAAATGTAGTCTATAACATAATTACTTAAGCTATTGCATAGTAATGCTTTATTAGATAAGCATTAGCAATAACACTTAACATTTAACATTATATAACAGATAGCTAAAGTTAAATACAACATTATAGATAATAAAAAATAATAGTAGTTTTTTATCTAAATCTAAGACTAGAAACTAGAAAGACTAGGTAGACCTACTAGGTTTAAAGTTCTAAAACTAGTACCTAGAAAACCTAAGACACTACTCCTAAGCCTTATAATTAGTAGAAAGGCTTTAGTAATGCAGTAGAGCTATAGCTAGTGTGCACTCTATAAAAGTAACACTTATAGCACTAATAATTACTAATAGAAACAACACCCTGTACAGATAGTACAAACGCAAGAATACTCTTAGTAGACTTAAAAAAGCCCTCTTAACACTCTACATAGACTTAATAATTGTCTATACCCCTAGTACTAATGCACATAATAATACTATGTTAAACATTAGGATAACAAGCACTAAACAGGCTAGTAGCCTACATAGAAAAAGAACTATAATAGGTGCCTATAGCAAGAAACAGCTTTAGCCTGTAAAACTATAAACTATTACACTTACTAAACCGCCCCCTTACATAAATAGAAAAGATAGGCAAAGTGTAAAAAATAAAACAACTATAAGTTCTACTACTTTTAGTAAAAGGTAGTAAAAAAGGAAAATTATCTAACATTACACTACTTAGTTAAAAATTATAAGTATAAAGTAGCTAACTATTATAACTAAGAACACTATATCTATAAGAAAAAAAAATAAGTTTAATAATAATTTATAAAACATTAACTTTTACTTTTTTCTAAATAAAGAAGTTTTTTATAACATATTTATTCTAGTTGCTGTAGGACAAGGGACTAGACACAGTCTAACAACTACCTTTATGTATAAGAGACAGTTAGAATTAGCTTTTATAGACAGTAGATGCACTTTTACTACTTTAGATAAGGACTAATTTAATAAACAAAAAAAATTTTTCTACATAAAAAAAGTACTATTTAAGGTAACTCTTACTAACATATTATTAATTAAGTATAGTAAAGGATAGATTAACCTAGAAACACATAAATAAAACTTTAAAACTCTAAACATAAAAAACTAAAAGTCTATAAATATACTTTTATTAAAAGATAAGTACAACATAATTCTAGGCTATAACTAGCTTAGAACACATAACTTTGCTATTAACTAGAGAATAATAATAATAGAAAGCTTAAAGAACTACACGCGCATAACCTAGTTAGCATACTATAACAACAGATGCCTAATTTATAAGTAAGTAAAGTAGAGTAGTAGTTACTACCTTAGAAAAGAAAAGCTTAAAAGATTCCCTTATTAAAAACTAAAAGCTTAGGCTATTAAAATAATAAAAAAGAAGCTTAAAAAAGTCTCTTATAAAAAAATTAAAGATAATAAAAATGTAAAATAGATTAGAATCTTCTAGATTTAGAATAAAGGCAGCATCCTCTTTAAATATAAGAATTATAAGGATATGTTTAAGACACTAGAAGATCTAGAAGAGCTGCTACTACACTAACTCTAGGACTATGCTATTAACCTAGTAAAAGACTACAATCTAAAAACCTATAAGCTCTGCCTCTTAATAAAGGCATAAAAGAAGGCCTTATAAGAATATGTAGACTAAATGTTAGCCTAAGGCTATATTTAGAAAAGCTATAGCCTAGTTGCATTAGTAGTAGTTTTTATAAAAAAGAAAGAAAGAAAGATCTGTGTTTACTAAGACTATAAAACTTTAAATAATAACATAATTTAAGACTAATTCCTCTTACTAATTATATAGAATATTATAAATTAGCTAAAAAGAACTAAATACTTTATAAAGTTTAATATACAGAATAAGTTTAATAAAATAAAAATAAGAGAAGAAGATAAGTAGCTTATAGCATTTAAAACTTTATAAAAACTTTATAAACTATTAGTAATGCTGTTTAGCCTAATAAATGCTTTAGCAATATTCTAGTAAATTATTAACATAGCTCTTAACTTATATCTTAATGTCTTTACTTTAGTATACCTAGATAACGTCTTTATCTATTTAAAAGATAGCCTAGAAGACTATGTATAAAAGGTATAAAAAGTCTTAGAAAAGCTAAAGAAGTATAGACTTTATCTACAGCTCTTTAAATGCAAATTTTATGTTACTAAAACAGAATATTCAAGATTTATAATTAATAGTTGTCACGATTGTGCACGAGTAAGGTTATAGAGCTTCACGGAGGTCTAGTTCAATTACTACGTGAGGTATCATGGTAGGTACAAGACGTTGTGTGAGGAACAGGAAGGTTCAGGAGGAAATTAGCAATTAAATACTCAGCTCAGAAGTCCAAGCGCTTCGGGTATGAATCAAGCCTGTTCCAGGTTCAGTTAGTGTTGAGGCGGTTCGTGCTTAAGTTCATGTCCGTGTCGTGTCGTGTTCGTGTCGGACGTGCACCGATAATACTCCGGTACGCGTCCGATACGGTTATGTCTGGGATCCGGGGAGGATACCGTGACAATAGTAAAGAAATAAAGATTAATTTAGCTAAAGTATAAAAAGTACTTAAGTAGCTAGAACTTATAATAGTTAAAGAAGTTAAAAGATTCTTTAAACTATTAAGATATATTAGATAAATAATTAAAGACTACTTAAAAATTGCTATACTACTAATAAATGCTACTATAAAGAAATAAGTAATAGTAAAGTTTATTTAAACTTTTTAAATAAATAAAGCATTTATAGCACTAAAATAAGCTATAACAGTAAAACTAGTGCTAAGAATGTACAACCTATAATTAGATACTAAGATCCACACAGATGCGTTCTTAGAAGCTAGTAGAGCAGCGTTCTACTAGAAACAGGAAGATAGGAGATAGCACCTAGTAGTGTACTACTCTGCTAAGTTCTTAGGACCTAAAGCAGGCTATAGCATACCTAACAAAGAATTAAAAGCTATACTAAACGCTGTAAGAGTATAGGCTACAGAACTACACAGAATAGTAAAACCCTTTTATATTATAACTAACTATGTAAACTTAGTTATGTTTTTAACAGTAAAGAAACTCTTACTAATGCACATAAAATAAGTAATAAAGCTTACATAATTTAACTGCATTATTAAGCATGTTCTAGGAACATAGAACTAATAGGCTAACACTCTTAGCTAAAGGCTAGATTACTTTAATAAAAAATAAAAAAAAACTAAGAAATTTACTTTTTTTAAAAAAACTAATAAAAAATAGATCTATAATAGACTCTAACTTATAAAGAAATTCTGTATGCTTATAGTAGTTAAGCAAAAATAGAAAAACCTAGTCTAAGAATACTATAAATCTCTAATATTTAGGCACCTAAAGATAGGCACCCTCTAGAAGAAACTAAGGGCTGCTATACTATAAAGAATACTAAAAATAAAGCAACTATGCACTAAGGTGCTTAGAGAATGCAACACCTGTAATAAAAATAACTTATAAAAGTATAAGGCCTATAAATACTTTTACCTAATTAAAGCACTAAAGTTACTATAAATAATAATTATAATAGACTTTATTATAAAACTACCTCTGTCTAAAGAACTAGGAATAGAACAGACATATAACATAATTATAGTAGCCTTTAATAAAACTACTAAATATCTGCATATTTAGCCTTTAGAAAAAATAATAATAGCTAAAAAATTTATCTATAAATTAGAATAAAATATTATATTAGTATATAAATGCTTTAGAATTATTATCTCTAACTAAAATAAGCTGTTTACTAGCAGATTTTAGAAAGCAGCTATGTAACACCTTAGCATAACTTATAAGCTATCTACAGCATACTATCTACAAACAGATAGTTAGACTAAGAGAGCTAACACTAAAGTAGAAAAATACCTTAAAAAGTATATCTTTTACACCTAGCATAATTAGGCAGAATAGCTTCTAATAGCGTAGTTAGCTATTAACATAGTAGAATTAGCTATAATAAAAAAAACACTATATAAAGCTAATTTTAAGTATAACCCCTACTTTACACTATAAAAAAGCTAACTTATAGACCTCTAGAAATTATTAGACTAGTTATTAAACATATAAAACATATATAAAAAGTTAGTAATAAAAGCTAAATCTAGCTAAGAAATAATAAAAAGATATATAAATAAATTATAACTACTAAAACTAGAAATCTACTTAAAAAACTACATATATCTTAACACTAAAAATCTTAAGATATTAAGACTATCTAAAAAGCTAGTAAAAAAGAGAATAGAACTATATAAAGTTTTATAAACTTAGTAAGATAATTATAAGCTTAAGCTTTCTCTACATATAAAAATACACCTATAGTTCTATGTCTCTAGATTAGAAAAAGCACCTAAGAAGATTCCCTTATTTACATAAAAATAAAAAGATAAAGAAATAGAGTATAAAGTTAAACATATTATTAGTAATTAAAAAAACTAAAAAGAATTTTTAGTAAAATAAAAAAAGTAGCTTACTAGTAAAAATATATAAAAACTAGCTAAAAATTTACAGAATGTGCAGCTATTAGTGTAAGAGTACTTTTAGGCTTATCTAAAAGAAACTAGCTAGGTAATAAAGCACTTATATTAAAAAGAATAGCTATGTTATTACTAAATAGTAGCAGCCTTTAGAGACAAGTCTTAGCTAATAAAGGCTATAGAGGGGAATAGCCCTTTACTTTAGCTTTAAAAGCTTTTATTTTATTTAAAAAAAAAGTCTTTTTTTAAATACTTTACGCGCTAAGCCTCTAGTAGATTTAGTAATTTTTAGATATAATCTTATCTAGAACACTCTTTATCCCTTACTGCTAGCATTTTCTTTTGTAAATAAAGCTGCTTCTAATCCTAAGCTATTTATTTATCTAATAGTGTATAATTATGTGCCTATAAAGCTTTTATAGACTAAAGTAACTTACTTCTCTCCTTCTTTAAGCGCTTTTACGCAGTGTTAGACATAAAAATGTTGCATTTATTATACTTCTTTACACACTTAACACACTTATTTAAGGATAAAGTTAACACATAAAACAACTCTAAAAATTAGTAAACACTACAGGGTCTTATTTTTATTTAATAAAAAAGATTAAAATAAAGAGTAAGATAAAAATAGTAAGATAAATAAGACTAATAAGCTATTTAGTTTAAAAAAAATAAATGTTAAAAATGCTTTCTAGTAGGTAGGTGCTTACTTTATAAATAAACTTTTTCTAACATAGTTATGTAAGCAGAGCAGCAAGGACGCTGCTAGGGAGAAGGGGCAGCGTGTTATAGTCTATAGTTAGACTAGCATAACTCTACTAGCAGTGCTCTACAATCTAGCTAGATTAGGGCAGGGCTCGCTTACAAACTAGTTAGAGGACACAGACGCAGCACAGCTGCCTGCAGTAATAGAGGAATGCGTTGTCTAATAAAAAGGATAGGCTATAAATCTAAGAAGCTTAGGGGAGCTTAGAGGAGCTTGTCTTAGCAAACTCCTATAAACTTCTTCTGCTCCCCTTAGCACCTCTAGCACATGTATATAATCCCTACATTAAATAACCCTTAGAAAGTGTGTTTAACATTTAGTTTATTTTTTACATAGACTAAGTAGCATTTAGCTTTTTAAAAAGCTATAATACTATTTATATATCTTACACTATATATACCTTTAATTCTGTCTAACAGGACTGTTTAACCTAGCCTTTTTACTACTGCACATAGAGTAAACTATAATCTAGTCACTCTACTCCCCTCTAATAGCCTATTAGCCTGTACGTAGGACTGTACACCCTACTAGTTGGCCCCTACCTTCCGTCCTACTCCCCCCTGTAGGAACATCATAAGACCTGAGTGCTTCTACAAAGCAAGGATTGTAACAGTTATATAAATGCTTCTAGTTATGCCTAAGGCCTATGTTGTGTATATAGTACATATTTACATAACTTTTTAGAATATCTAGAAAGATGTCTATATACTAAGTTTCCTAGATATTTAGCTATTAACATAAATTAATAAAGATCTTTATTTTGTTTATAAAAATATTATATAGTTAACTTATATAGTTATTTTTTTTATACTTTTTAAAATTATATAATTTTATGTAAGGCCGAGATAGTGCTTACGTGCGACAGGTATATATACTATTCTGTACGCAATAATTAACTGTTGGTTAATTATTCACACCTTTTTAGTTGTATTAGCGTAGTGGTACAGAGCTCTGTCCTTACATTTTATCTACTAAAAGTTTTTTTTTAGTAGTTTTCTTCTAAAGTAGAAGTTTATACAGGTTGTAATGTAGTATAGATTATGTAAGTAGTATTAGTAGTGCATACACTACTGCAGGCGGTAGTGTGTACAATTAAGGGTGTAGAGCAGGCGTTAGGTAGAGTGGCATGTATTGTTTGTACAGTAATTAGTGTAGTGCTAGCTAAGGTGTAGGAGCAAGTAATACTAGTACATTTAGTGTTATTAGCAGCATTATGTTTAGTCTGCTTCTATGTAAAGCCTTATATAGTAATAAAGGTTATGTATAAAGCTTTTTTAGTGTAATTACTTTTTTTTATGCTATATTGTCGCGTATACTGAGAGCCTTGGCTGGGGCTCAGAGCCTGGGACTGGGGCTCGGAGCCTGGGACTGGGGGCTCAGAGCCTGGGACGCAGCTCGGGATCTGGAGATATTATGTTCCGAAGCTCGGTGTATATAAGGAGAGCCTTCAGCTCTCTTAGATAGCAGAGTCACTTCATCCGATCTTCTGAACAGCTACTGCCAGGCTATTTTATCCTCCACAGTTATGAGCCCGGTTCGCGGCGTAGTGTAGATGGTTAGCGCACGAAAATTTTCGCATCCCTGCTCTCCCTACTCCACCAATAGGATCGCATTATCCCGGAGCACTGCGTGTGCGATTCCCACGCTCAGCAAAGAGCATTTAGGCAGTGCGCCTATTACAGAGGCTACCTTGCATTCGGATCCGTCTCTAAGTTCTGTTGCTCAGGCTAAAGAGGAAGGGTGTGTTAAGGTTGTTTCACCATGTTTCACCTCTCTCGTTCCACGGTTCGAGCTGGGGGGTGTGTCGCGTACAGCTATCCGTCTATATATATCCTTCTGCTGTGCTAGCTGGAAGGTTGACCTTTTGGCAAACGCAACATATATTATACAGCTTTTAGGCTTAGGTACTTTTAGTGCCTAGCTATAGTGTAATTCTTTTATTCTTTAGTACTTATATAAGCTCTCTTTTAAATATATAGCTAAGTGCTAAAAAGTTTTATAGTGTCTATTTTTTAAAATCTTTTATATATAAACTTAGAAAAGTAGCGCCCTTCTAAGTTATTATATATAAATTAGTAATTATATAACTTATATATAATTAAGTCTATAAGCTTATTAGAGCTTTTAATATATTAATTTTATTATTCTAGTACTCTAGGCTAGTTTTATTTTATAGTGTTACCTTTAATATCTTTATATCTTTTATAAGTTATTTATATAATAAGAATTATTTCTTATTCTTTTTATTATTACATAAAGTTGTTAGTTGCTAGTAAGATTTTATTATAATAGTATAGTTAATTACTTTTTCTAGTAAATTATGTAAGTACTGCTATTATCTAGCTGCTAAGTTATGCAGCTTTAATAGCTTTAGTATGCGCTTTACACTATCTTCTTCTTACTTTATACAGTAGCAGAGCTTACTATATAATGTAAAGGATTAATCTGCTATTATCTAGCTACTAGGTTATGCAGCTTTAATAGCTTTAGTGTGCATTTTACACTATCTTCTTCTTACTTTATATAGTAGTAGAGCTTACTATATAATGTAAAGAATTAATCTGCTATTTTAAGAAAAAAGTAACTAAATAAAGTACCTTATAAAGTGTAAGTGCTTTATTATTACTCTTTTTAAAAGATAAGTAATAAAATAAAGTACTTTATAAAGTATAAGTACTTTATTATTACTTTTACTAATTTATAGTTAATTAAATTAACTACTAATTAGTATTAAATAAGCTCTAATAGCTAGCTGCTTATAGTATAAGCACTTAAGTAGCAAAAGTAAAAGTAGTGTATAGTGTGCATAGTATATAAAGTAGGTAAAGTAAAAGTAACATGTTTTTAGTTCTATTACTCTTGTCTTTTTTTTGTACAGAGAAAAAGGGGGATATCTAGATGTTTGCGCACAGAGGTTCGCGCACAAGCATTATGTGACATAGATACGTGGTCCTGCTCGTGCGCGATCGCTTGTATCCAGACCGTGACGCTGCTGCTGCGTACAGACAACTAGCTTTATAAAACTAAGTAGTTGCTTATTTTTTAAAATAAAATAAGTAATAAAAAACTATATACTTATGCCTTAAATAGGCACAGCAGCACTAAGTTAAATAGTATAACACTAAGTATTTACAAAAGCACTTTAGTGTAAGAGATTAAGTTATCTTAAAGTTAAAGTATATTAAAATATAGTATTTATTAAAAAAGCTTAATGTAACATACTTAAAACTTTTTAAAGTACTTAAGAAAATTAAAAAGCTAGTATACTAGCTAAACTTACTATAATTAATGTAAAAAATTTATTTTATTTTTTATATTTTACTGCTAAAGTAATAGAATAAACTTCTTTAAAAAAAAGCCTTTCTAGCCTAAGCCTTTACATGTTCTAGAAATAAATAGTAAAGACTACTATAAAGTTAAAAGAATTTTTAAACATAAAGATTTAAAAGTAGAATAATAGTTTTTTATAAAGTAGCTTAAGTAGCCTTTTAAAAACTTTACTTAAAAACTTAAAAAAAACACCTTAATAACTATAAAAAAGTTTTATAAAATTATTAGCTTACTGTTTATAATATATTATAATAAAAGTAATAGCTAAACACTATATTTATAAGTACTTTTTAGAGTATAACTACACTAACTTTAGCACTTATAGTAAAACCTAATGTAATCTAAACTCTACAACGCAGGAATTGCTAAAAAAAGTTAGCATATAAATAAAAAAAATAAAGTAATAACTTATACTTTTTACTATAAAATTTTAACTTTATGTAGCTTATAAAGTTATAACTTAGAGCATAGTAAAAATGTCTATATTAAAGGTACTGTCTAGAGCTACATTAGACTTAGAGAGGTCCTAAGTAAAGTCTAGACTAAGTATTATCTATATATATAATAAAAAAAATTTTAAATTTTTTAAAAAACATTACTAGCTACTTTTTTAGTTAAATAAAAGTTTTATATACTTTTACTTTATTTATGCTATACTAGACTACTAATTTATAACTAGTAAGCTTACCTTTTTAGTAGCAGGTATATTTAGCCTATAGTAGTACTACTGTTTCTTTTAGTTAGTTGTGTAGCTATTTTTAAAAAAAATTACCTTAAACTTAAACTAAATAATAGTATTATTTAAATAGTTTTTACTAACACTACTAAAACTACTTTAAAATAAAGTTGTAAGGACAGGGCTCTGCACCACTCTGCTAATACAACTAAAAAGGTGCAAATAATTAACTAACAGTTAATTATTGTGTACAGAATAGTATATATACCTGTCGCACGTAAGCACTATCTTAGCCTTACACGTAAGCGCTATCCTAGCCTTACATTATCCCCCTTCTTAGCAGACGCATGTCCCAGGCGTCACATGACCTACCCGCAGCTCAGAGGCGCCATGCGCATGACTCGGTTACCGGCCAGAGGCTGACCACATGCGGCCCAGAGGCGCGGGATAAACACGACGCAACGCTCAGTGGCCACGCTAGCTAAGCTATATACACTAGACCTCCTAGCAGCTACAACGTAGCGCTAGAAGAGGCTGCCTTACGTTTTAGTCTAAAAACTAGCTAAGCTGTCTAAGGTGTAGGTTAAACGCGCAACTGTCCTTGTTATTAGTTAATTATTATGTAAGGATAAGGCTCTGCACTACTCTGCTAATATAACTAAAAAGGTGCAAATAATTAACTAACAGTTAATTATTATGTACAGAATAGTATATATACCTGTCGCACGTAAGCACCATCTCGGCCTTACACGTAAGCGCCATCCCGGCCTTACAAAAGTTAGCTATAATTTAAATAACTTATAATACTAAGACATACGTTATACTGCTTATAGTTATATTTCTAGAAAACTTAACACTACTAAGCATACTTTCCTAGTGTAAAGCTCTTAGTCTTACACTTTAGCTACTAAAAGTATGCATTAATATGCTTTTAAAGGCTAGTGCATATAAAAAAAAATTTTTTAATTGTAAAGCTAAGCCTTAGTATTTAAGTTAGGTTTTTAACTTAAGTTACTTATAGTTTTAATAGCATATTTATTATAGTTAAAAGCTTAGTTAATATAATACTAGAAAATATTTTTAGCATAGTAAAAGTAAAAGTTAAGCTATATAAAGTTAGTATAAACTTAAAAAGCTTTAAAAAGACTTACTTTTACATAGCTACTTACCTTTTTATTAGTATAACTTTTATAAACACTAAATAGTATACTTTTTAAGCATATACTAGTGTTTATAGCTATATAAAAATTGAAAGCTAAAAGCTTTTTACTACTTTTTTTAAATAATAGCGCAGTAACATAGCTATAGCACTATTTTTAAATAAGTAGTAGCTAAGGCTTTAAGTAAAAAGAGAGCTTATAGACATATATAAAAATCTTCTCTTTAAAGCACTAAGTAAGAGATGTAATAAGCATATGTAGAGGATAAAATAGCCTGGCAGTAGCTGTTTAGAAGATTAGATAAAGTGACCCTGCTATCTAAGAGAGCTGAGGGCTCTCCTTATATACACTAAGCTTCAGAACATAATATCTCCAGATCCCAAGCTGCGTCCCAGGCTCTAAGCCCTAGTCCTAGGCTCTGAGCCCCAGCCAAGGCTCTTAGTATACGCGACAGCATAGTAAAAAAAATAAAGTTATAGCTAAAAAAACTAGTTAAAAAAAAGCTAAAGTAAAAGTAAAAAAAAGAGGTTTAAAAATAGTAAAAATAGTGTTTTATACTTAAACTTATACTTACTTTAAAGCCTTACTACTTATAACTTACTTAGTATAGAACATTAAAGAGATAAGAAAACATATAAGTAGCTTAAAAAAACTATTAATTATGCTTACACTTAACTAACTAAAAAAGTAACTACTTTTAGTAAATAGTAATATATTAAAAGCATTATCTTTAAGTATTTTACATATAAAGATATCTTTAAAGCACTAATTTATTAGTACTTAAAAAAACTAGTAAAATAACTTACTTATATAGCACTATACTTTTTTATTTAGTACTTATAACTTTAGACTAAAGTAGCTATAGACTTAGTTTTAAAAGCTTTATAGCACTAACTTTAAAACTATTTTAGTAATATATTAAAACTTTAAGCTATTTTAAATAAAATTATAATATTATAAGCTTACTAATAACTATCTTTCTAAAAACAACTACTTATATAAAAGTAGTACATTTATAAATGCTTTATAGTACTTATAAGTACTAAAACTAAAACTTTAAAACTTTTAAAAGTAGACTTTAACTAAATAGTAAAAAAAAAAAGTTATAATTTTAAGTTACTTTTATAAAAGTAAGCTTTTTAATTATAGTTTATTTACTTTACTTAGCTTTTATAGGCCTATTAGGCTTAACCTAATAAAATAAAAACACCTTATATTAGTAGCTATAGCGCTAGTAATAATATTCTAAATTACTTAGTTATACTTTTTTAAATATAGTTTTTTTTTACTAAGGTTTTCTAAAGTTTAGTTACTAGTAATAAGTACTACTTAGGTGTAACCTATACAGTCCCCACTGCAGGTCTGCCTAGGGCTAGTCTAAGTTACTATAATATCCCACTTATCTAATTGCAGGATTAAGGACAACCTGCAGAAGAAGGGGGGCTATGTTATAGTTAACTTAGACATGTCTTAGACTCTCCCTAGAGAGCCCTTAGCCTAGCCTTAGGCACATAACGTCCTGTCACGTGCCCTAGCACATATATATATATCCTCTCACGAACCCCTGAGTCTCCTTAAGGATTCGTCTATTAATACTATCCTGTACCCCCTTCTGCGCTTCATGCTTCCTGCTTCACAGTGCTCTTACAAAAAAGTAGTTTAGTAAAGTCTTAGTAAAAGTAAGTAACTTAGGTGTGTAAGCAACTTGCCTGTAAAGTACGTTATATACTCTTAATTATTATTTTATACTAAAATTGTTCCTCTAACTTTCTTATATAGTTGTTAGAGAGAACTATAACCGCTCTATCCTCTAAACCCCCCTTCGCCTAGTAAGGGACTGCTACAGCCTGTACACCCAAGGGTGTCCCACCTTACCTACCTCTTTCCTACAGAGCTGAGCGCTAAACGCCACCTTATAAGATAAAGCGAGTATATAAATATTATAACTTTAATTACTATCTCTTATAAAGTATAAACTCTAACAATTCCTATAAAATAGCAGAACCTACGCTATTACAAAGCACCTAGACCTTATTCTTAGAAAAGGCAACTAACTAAATTAACAATCTACAGTTGCAAATTACTACACTAGAGTATATACTAAAGGAAAGAAACTTTATAGCAGCTAAAAAGTTACTATAAATACACTTTTTAAAGCTATTTTTAAAATTATTAAAAGACCTAAAACTATTCTTTACATAATATAACTTATATATAAGTTATAATCTAGAAGCTTTTAAAACTAATAAAGAAATAAATAGGTTTACACTTTAAAGAAAGCCTAGCTATTTAGTTCTAACCCTACGCAGACTACTATAGATTCTACAGGACTACAGGCACAACTCTGCCTAACAGCACCTAATATATATTTAGTAATGTGCAAAACTTTAAAGAATCTTTCACTAGAATTTATAAACTAATTAACAAAGAAAACATAGCTATAAATAAGATAGATAAATTATATTAAAAAAAATTAGTATAAGCCTACACTGCTAAGTTTAAAGAATACTAAGCCTAATACAGCTAGACTAACTTAAAGGCCTTATATTAAACAACTATAATATATATAATAATAATATATAATAACGCTATATAATACTATTTAACATATATATTTACTTTACTAAAGTTATTCTACTTATTAATATTACTAACTTTATTT
>NW_022985204.1:0-42141 GCF_010093535.1 Lindgomyces ingoldianus
ACTAACAAGCCTATTAGTTTAAATACTTGTCCTATTTTAATTTTAAGATTACTTATTATCCTAGTTAAGATAAAGGGAAACTAGATGCCTTTATAAAGCAATTCTAAAACATCCTTGCTTAAAAAGAAGCGTAAAAGGCTTAACACTAAACTTTGCTCTAACTTAAGCTATTTTTAGACTTTAACCTAAATAAAATAAATTAGATAATTAATTAAATTATTACTAATAAGTATCTAAATAATAAATTTATCTAAGAAACCTTAGACCTGCTCTAAAACAGCACTAGTTAGTTAAAAAAAGTAACACTAGCTAACTATAAAAACTAAAATAGTAAGCTGTATTACTGTAACTAACTTATAATCCCTAATTCTAACAAACTAAGAATTAAACTACTCTAAATTATACATAACTTACCTGTTAGAGGACACCTAGGCAGAGGAAAGACTCTTAACCTACTACAGAGAGAGTACTACTAGCCCCGCATGTTCCATACTGTACGCTAATACGTATTATGTTGCTATACTTGCTGTAAAGTAAAGGCCTTTTAAAAAAGGTATAATAGCCTGCTTAAACTGCTCCTAATCTTTAAACAAGCTTAGAAAGACATATTAATTAATTTTATTATAGACCTACTTTTATCTAAAGGGTACATAAATATTATAGTAGTTGTTAATTACTTAACTAAGTATTAACACTTAATACTATATTCCTCTATAACTGCCCCTAATATGGCCTAGTTATTCTACTAATATGTATAGGTTTACTATAGCCTACCTAACATAATTATATTAGACAGAGGTACACAGTTTGTCTTAGCCTTCTAGGACAAACTCTGTAAACAGCTCTAAATCATCCCCTATCTATCTACAGCTTTTCACCTAGAGACTAACAGCTAGACTAAGAACATAAACGCTGTAATAGAATAAGTCTTACAAGCGTACACAAACTACTAGCAGGACAACTAGGTAAAATAGTTAGCTACAGCATAGTTTAAAGCTAATAACATAACATCTAAATTAACACAAGTATCCCTGTTCTTAGCAAACTACAGATACCACCTCTAAATAAAATTTAAACTACCTATAAATACCCCCTAACTAACTTATTAATCTGTATAAGTAACAGACATAAACAGACTTATTAATAAGATCTAAAACATATTTAAATATGTTTATAAAAAGCTTACATAGGCTTAAGCTTTTTAATAAGAGTACGTGAACTAATCTTAAACCCCCGCCCCTGCGTATGCAGCTGGCGAGAAGGTCTAGCTAGACGCTAGAAATATCTAAATAAACTAATAATTAAAGAAACTTAATTAGAAGAACCTTAGCCCCTTTACAGTAGCCTATATAGTCTTATTGCACGCTTACTAATTAATCCTACCTAACAGCATAAAGATACACTCTGTGTTCTACGTATTATTACTGCGCTAAGCAGCCCCTAAATCTAACTATCTACCTAGACAGCTAAACCTACCACCTAAACCTATTATTATAAACAACAAACTAGAATATGTTGTAGAAGATGTTAAATAGATCTAGTTTAACAAAAAGAAATGTATCTATAAATACCTTATAAAATAGACTAGATACAACAAACTGTTGTGGGAACCTGTAGAAGCCCTGCAAGAGAACTCTGCAGTAACCTAATTCTACACCTAATACCTATCTAAACTAAACCTGTACCCTAACAAAGACAACCTAATGCTAGAACTACTAATGTAAAAGATTCCCTTCCTAATAAAGGGGGGAGTACTGTCACAGTATCCTCCCTAGATCCCAAACATAACTATATTAGACGCGTACTAGAGTATTATTAGTGCACGTCTAACATAAACACAACATAACACAGACATAAACTTAAGCACAAACTGCCTTAACACTAACTAAACCTAAAACAGGCTTAATTTATACCTAAAGCGCTTAGACTTCTAAGCTAAGTATTTAATTACTAATTTCTTTTTAAACCTTCCTGTTCCTCACACAACGTCTTGTACCTACCATAATACCTCACGTAGTAATTAAACTAGACCTCTGTGAAGCTCTATAACCTTACTCGTGCACAATCGTGACAGGCGTTATTAAAGCTTACTTAAAGTAAGTAACAGTTTTAGTGTTATGTATAGCGCGCTTAAACTCTAGCTAAGTGTTTATAGACTTAAGTAAGCTATTACACTACATTTCTCTTTAGATAGATTTTAAAAGGCAGCTCTATATATAGGTAATTTTAATCTTATAGAGTTTCTCTCTATTAAGAGTTTAGAAAAAAGTGTGTGTTAAAAGGCCTTCTTACTAAAATAGCTAGGCAATAAAAGTATTAAATTTATTACCTACTTTCTACTTTATATTTTAAAAGTAATAGTAGTTCTTATATTATGTTAAAAAAGAATTCTAAGTAAGCTTACATACTTTAGTTTAAAGCTAAGCCTAGGTTTTAATAGTGCCTTTATTAATAGCGCAACTAATTAGGTCCTTATAGACTTTAAACTAGATCTAGTTAATAATTTATTAAGTTTAAGTAGCAGAGTTGTCTAAAAGGTCTATATATTCCTAGATACTGTTTACATCTCTTACTTAAGTGTCTACCTGCTATAGAGTTAAAGACTTCTTTAAAAAGCTAAGCTTTAGAGGGGCCTTAATCTTAGACAGCTAACTTAGGATCTTATCTAGGCTAGCTTAGAATTAGAGTTAATCTAGAGTAGTCCTAAAAGATAGGCTAAGAGTTGCAGACGCTATCTAGGCCTATTTATAAGCTTAACTAATTTCTGCTTCTAGAGCTTCTTTAGCCTTAAGTTAAAAAGCTTTTGTAAGGAGCAATTATATAAACGCTTTATTAGTTAAAAGTTGCACTAGGACAGCAGTAGAGTGTTACGGTCTACGGTTGGACCAGCGTAACTCCACCAGCAGTGCTCCACAATCTAGCTGGATTGGGACAGGGCTCGCTTATGGACCAGTCGGAAGGCACGGGGGCAGCGCAGCTGCCCGCAATAACGGAGGAATGCGTCGTCTAATAGGAGGACAGGCCGCGAATCAACAGGAGCTTAAAGGAGCTCTAGGAGTTCGCCTTAGCAGACTACTATAAACTCCCTCTGCTCCCCTTAGCATCCCTAGCATATGTATATAGTTCTAACATTAAACAGCCTTTAAAAGGTGTGTTTAATGTTTAGTTTATTTCTTATATAAACTAAGTAGCATTTAGCTTTCTAAAGAGTTGTAATACTATTTATATATTTTACATTATATATACCTTTAATTCTGTCTAATAAGACTGTTTAACCTTAGCCTCTCTACTGCTGCATAAAGGGTAAACTATAATCTAGTCACTCTATCCCTCTCTAGTAAGCCCATTAGCCTGTACGTAGGACTGTACACCCTACTAGTTAGCCTCTACTACCTGTCCTACTCTCCCCCCTTAGGAACATTATAAGACCTAAGTGCTTCTACAAAGTAAGAATTATAACATTAAACACTAACCCCTCTAAAAAGTATAGATACTTTTTAACATAACCTAGATTCTAACATAGCCTATGCAGCCTTATTAGGATTAATAGACATTTCTACCTAAAATAAAGCTATTCTAGCAGATTAAATTAACTCTATCTAGAAAGACATTAAAAAACTTTGTTAAATTAGTAAAGACATTAGTAAACTAGTAAACCTTTAATAAAAAGTTGCTAGCCTTTGCTAAAAAGTAATAAAATTATAAAACCTTTCTAAGCCCTTAAGCCTCTAAGAAGCTACTAACTATGCCTATTAAATACATAAAATATAAGTAGAGTTAGTAAAAATCTAGAATATTTTTACTAAAAAAGCAAGTGTTGCAGCTAAAAAGACTTTAAAACTAGCTCTTTTAAAGCCTTTTAAAGAATTACTAAAAAACCTTTGCCTATTTTTTATAAGATGCTACCTTTACATGTAATATAATAAAAAAGCATTTTAAACTAACATAGAAATAATATTCTAGATAGGACTATACTTAGAAGGCCCTTTTATAATCTAGTTCTAACTACATGTAGATAATTAAATAGATTATAGAGCTAATAGTGCACTACTTAATTCTAAAATAAAGAAAGTATTTAGTAATGTTAAAAACTTTAAAGTAGCCCTAACAGCTATCTATAAAACTCTAGATAAAAAAAGGATTGCTGCTAATAAACTAAATACTATAAAGTAAAGTAACAGCATAGTTTAAAACTACGCAGCACACTTTAGAGAACAGCTAGCCATCTACAGATAGAATAACTAGAAAGCCTTATGCTGCATGTTTTATAATAGGCTAAATAATAAAGTAAAAGATAAATTTATGCATGTTAATAAGCTAACTAGACTAGATAACTACATTATAAAAGTAATAACTTACAACAACTATTATAAAGAATGTAAAAAAGAAAAATAATAAAAGAGAACTCTTTAAAAGCTAGAGTTTGTTCTAAAGAAAAAAAAACCTTTATAGTATAATAAAAAGCTAATAGACCTTAGTTACATAAGGCATATATAAAGCCCCTTTTTTAAAAAAAACTAAGTCTTAAGACGTAATAGGCCGCCTTTAATAAAGAAATAGTAAAAGTAGTTAGAGAACAAGGCCTACCTAAACTATAAAAAAGTAGAACATTTCTGCTAAAACTACCTAGACTTTTAAAAGAGGGAGAATAAAAATACTACTGTAATAATAAAAACTATTACTACTAAATACAGCCTTATAAATAAGAAAATATTAGAAAGACTAGACAATAGACTCTACTAGTAATGTAAAAGAAACTATTTTTTAAACAACTGCCTAAAAGCATACTAGAAGGTAGTTATTTAAAACTTTAGTAGGCTAAACATAGTGTTACAAGACCTTATAATTTTTAAAAGATATAAAGAAGAGACTTAGATCTAAGAATATATTATAAATGTTTAAAAAAGAGAAAAACAGTTCCCTTTCTAAGACTAGACCTTTAGTACTTTAGCAAAAGAACTTTCTAAAAGGTTTTAGAAATGTAAATGCTAAAAGTGCAGTTTATAACATAACTACTTAAGTTATTACATAGTTATGCTTTACTAGATAAATATTAGTAATAACTACTTTATGTTTAACATTATACAGCAGATAGCTAAAGTTAAATATAATATTATAAATAAAGAAGAATAATAGTAGTTCTTTATAAGAATTTAAGATTAGAAACTAGAAGGATTAGGTAAACTTGCCTAGTTTAAAGTTCTAAAACTAGTACTTAAAAAGCCTAAGACACTACTTCTAAGCCTAGTAATTAGTAAAAAGGCCTTAGTAATGTAATAAAGCTATAGTTAGTGTACACTCTGTAGAAATAAAGCCTATAGCACTAATAATTGCTAATAGAAGGAACACCCTGTTTAGATAGTACAAACACAGGAATACCCCTAGTAGACCTAGGAAAGCCCTCTTAACACCCTACACAGACCTAATAACTGTCTATACCCCTAGTACTAGTGCACACAACGTTACTGCCTTAAGCATTAGGATAATAAGCACTAAACAGGCTAGTAGCTTACATAGGAAAAGAATTACAATAGTTGCCTATAGTAGGGAACAGCCTTAGCCTACAAAACTATAAACTGTTACACCTGCTAAACTGCCCCTTTATACAAGCAGGAAAAATAGGCAGTATGTAAAGAACAAAATAATTACAGGTTCTACTATTTTTAGTAAAAAGTAGTAAGAAAAGAAGACTATCTAACATTTTATTACTTAGTTAAAAACTATAAATGTAAAGCAGCTAACTACTGCAACTAAGAACATTAAATTTATAAAAAAGAGAAAGATAAGTTTAATAATAACTTATAAAATGTTAACTTTTACTCTCTTTTAGATAATAAAGTCTTTTATAATGTATTAGCCCTAGTTGCAGTAGGATAAGAGGCAGGACATAGTCTAATAACCACCTTCACGTATAAAGGACAGCCTAGGCTAGCTCTTATAGACAGCAGGTGCACGTTTACTGTAATAGACAAAGACTAGGTAGACAAATAAGGCATTCTATTGTAAATAAAAAAAGACCTGTTTAAAGTAACCCTTACTAACACATCTTTAATTAAGTATAGTAAAGAATAGATTAACCTAGAAACATATAAAAAAGACTTTAAAACTTTAAATATAAAAAACTAAAGGTCTATAAACATACTCCTGCTAGAAGGCAAGTATAATGTAATTTTAGGCTATAACTAGCTTAAAACACACAACTTTGTAATTAACTAGAGGATAATAACTATAAAAAACCCTAATAACTACACACACATAACCTAGTTAGTATGCTATAAGAATTTATACCTAGACTATAAACAAGTCAAACAGGGTAGCAGTTACTTCCCTAAGAAAAAGAAACTTTAGAAATTCCCTTACTAGAAGCTAAAAGCCTTAGCAGTAAGAATAATAAAAAAGGAACTTAAGAAAGTCTCTTATAAAGAAATTAAACCTAATAAAAATGTAAAATAGATTAGCATTTTCTAAATCTAAAATAAAAGAAGTATTTCTTTTAAGTATAAAGATTATAAGGACATATTTAAAACACTAGAAGATCTAGAAGAGCTACTACTTTACTAGCTCTAGAATTACACTATTAACCTAATAAAAGACTATAACTTAAAAACCTATAAACTTTGCCCTCTAATAAAGACATAAAAGGAAGCCTTGCAGAAATACGTTAACTAAATGCTAGCATAAGGCTATATTAGAGAAAGTTACAGTTTAGTTGCTTTAGCTATAGTCTTTGCAAAAAAAAAAAAAAAGGAAAAATCTAAGTTTACTAAGACTATAGAACTCTAAATAATAACATAATTTAAGATTAGTTTCCTTTACTTATTATATAAGACATTATAAACTAACTAAAAGGGACCTAGTACTTTACAAAGTTTAATGTACAAGATAGATTTAATAAGATAAAAATAAGAGAAGAAAATAAGTAGCTTACAGCATTTAGAACTTTATAGAGACTTTATAAGTTACTAGTAATGCTGTTTAGCCTAATAAACGCTCTAGCAACATTCTAGTAAATTATTAATATAGCTCTTAACTTATATTTTAATGTCTTTACTCTAGTATATCTAGATAACATCCTTATCTACTTAAAAGATACCCTAGAGGACTATGTATAGAAGGTATAAAAAGTCTTAGAATAGCTTAGAAAGTATAGACTCTACTTACAGCTCTCTAAATATAAATTTTACATTACTAAAATAGAATACTTAAGATTTATAATTAATAGCAAAGAAATAAAAATTAACCTAGCTAAAGTATAGAAGGTACTTAAGCAGCTAGAACCTATAATAGTTAAGAAAGTAAAGGGATTTCTTAGACTATTAGAATATATTAGATAAATAATTAAGAACTATTTAAAAATTACTATACTATTAACAAACACTACTACTAAGGAATAGGCTATAGTAAAATTTATTTAGACCTTATAAATAAATAAAGCATTTATAGCGCTAAAATAAGCTATAATAGCTAAACTAGTGCTAAGGATGTATAACCTTTAATTAGACACTAAAATCCACACAGACGCATCTCTAAAAGCCAGCAGAGCTGCGTTTTATTAGAAACAGGAAGACAGAAAATAGCACCTAGTAGTGTACTATTCTGCTAAGTTCTTAGGACCTAAAGCAGAATACAGCATACCTAATAAAGAGCTAAAAGCAATATTAAACGCTGTAAAAGTATAGGCTATAGAACTACACAGAATAGCAAAACTCTTCTACATTATAACTAACTATGTAAATCTAGTTATGTTCTTAACTGTAAAGAAGCTATTGCTAATGCACATAAGATAGGTAATAAAGATTACATAATTTAATTATATTATTAAGCATGTTCTAGAAACATAGAACTAACAAGCTAACGCTTTTAGCTAAAGGCTAGACTACTTTAATAGAAGAGAAGAAGAAACTAAGAAATTTACGCTTTTTAAAGAAACTAATAAAGAATAAATCTATAATAGGCTTAGACTTATAGAAGAATTTTACATGCTTATAGTAAATAAGTAAGGATAAAAAAACCTAATCTAGGAATACTATAAATCCCTAATGTTTAAACACCTAGGAATAGGCACCCTTTAAAAGAAATTAAGGGCTGCTATACTACAACAAATACTAAAAGTAAAGCAACTATGTATAGAGGTGTTTAGAGAATGTAACACCTGCAATAAAAATAACTTATAAAGGCATAAAACTTATAGATACCTATAACTAATTAAAGCACTAAAGTTACTATAGATAATAATTATAATAGACTTTATTACTAAACTACCCCTGTCTAAGGAACTAGGAACAGAAAAGATGTGTAATATAATTACAGTAGCTTTTAATAAAACTACTAAATATCTACACACCTAGCTATTAAAAAAAATAATAATAGCTAAAAAATTTATTTATAAACTAAAGTAAAACATAATATTAGTGTATAGATACTTTAAGATTATTATTTTTAACTAAAATAAGCTGTTTACTAGCAGTTTTTAGAAAGCAGTAATAGGCACTTTAGTATAACACACAAGCTGTTAATAGCTTACTACCCTTAAATAGATAGCTAGACTAAGAGAGTAAACGCAGAAGTAGAAAAATACCTAAAGAAGTACATTTTCTATACTTAGTATAACTAGGCAGAATAGCTTTTAATAGCACAGTTAGCTATTAACAACATAAAGTTAGCTATAATAAAAGAAACACTATATAAAGCTAATTTTAGATATAACCCCTACTTTATGCTATAAAGAAACTAGCCTATAGACCCCTAGAAATTAATAGACTAGCTAAAAAATTTATAATGTATACATAAAAAATTAGCAATAGAAGCTAGATTTAGTAGAGAGATAATAGAAAAATACACAAACAAATTATAACAGCTAGGACTAGAGATCTACCTAGAGGACTATGCATACTTTAATACTAAGAACCTTAAGATACCCTAACCTTTAAAGAAGCTAGCAAAGAAAAGGATAGGACTATATAAAGTTTTTTAAACCTAGTAAGACAACTGCAAACTTAAGCTTCCTCTGTATATAAAGATACACCTATAGTTTTATGTCTCTAGATTAGAAAAAGCACCTAAAGAAATTCCTTTATCTATGTAAAAATAAAAAGACAAGGAAACAAAGTATAAAGTTAAACATATTATTAGCAATTAAAGAAACTAGAAAAAATTTCTAGTAAAATAAAAAAAGTAGCTTACTAGTAAAAACATATAAAAACTAGCTAAGAATTTGCAGAACGCGCAGCTATTAGTATAAAAGTACTTTTAGGCTTGTCTAAAAGAAACTAGCTAGGCAATAAGGCACCTATATTAAAAGAAATAGCTACATTATTACTAGATAGCAGCAGCCTTTAAAGATAAGTCCTAGCTAATAAGGGCTAAGAAGGAGGACAGCTTTTTACCTTAGCCTTAAGAGCTTCTATCTTGTCTAAGGAGAAGAGGTCCTCCTTTAAGTACTTTACACGCTAAGCCTTTAGTAGATCTAAGAACTTTTAGATCTAATCCTGTCTAGAACACTTCCTAGCTGTTACCTCTAAAGTTGCCTAAACTTAACGCAACATCTCTTCTCTAAGCTGTGACGGTCCTACGCAGAGAGCTCTGTCGCGCGTCACATGACGAGCTGCCCGTGCAGCCAATCAGGATATAGGGGGTGCGACTGGCGCAACGCTATTGGTTCGCTTAGCGCTAGCGTCCTTGCTAGCGCCTCAGCGCCGCGAGCACTTCTTCTGCAGAGCTGCCCTTAAAGCTCCCTTTCTCCTCTCTATCTTAGTGTAGCTGAAATAGAGCCGACCTACTCTGCCTTGCTTCCCCAGCTCTATACGGTAGTAGAGACAGTGCTTGTCATCACATAAGCTTTTACTTACAAACCCTTGCAGTAGCAGCCTTCTAAAAGAGCGTCTCCCTCTCCTTCTTTAACTAATTTTATGTAGTGTTAGAAATAAAAGCATTACACTTGCTATGCTTTTTTACACACTTAATATATTTATTTAAGGATAAAGTTAACACATAGAATAACCCTAAGAATTAGTAAGTGCTGTAGGGCCTTATCTTTATCTAATAAAGAGGATTAAAGCAGAGGGTAACATAAAAACAATAAGATAAGTAGGACTAATAAGCTATTTAGTTTAAAAAAGACAGATGTTAAGAATGCCTTTTAGTAGGGAAGCGCTTACTTTATAAATAAACTTTTACTAACACAGTTGTGTAAGCAGAGTAGTAAGGATGCTGCTAAAGAGAAGGGGCAGCGTGTTACAGTCTATAGTTAGACTAGTGTAACTCTACTAGCAGTGCTCTATAATCTAGCTGGATTAGGACAGGGCTTGCTTATAGACTAGTTAGAAGGCACAGGGGCAGCGCAGCTGCCTGCAATAACAGAGGAATGCGTTGTCTAATAGGAGGACAGGCTGCAAATTAACAGGAGCTTAAAGGAGCTCTAAAAGTTCGCCTTAGCAGACTACTATAAACTCCCTCTGCTCCCCTTAGCATCCCTAGCATATATATATAGTTCTAATATTAAATAACTTTTAAGAGGTGTGTTTAATGTTTAGTTTATTTCTTACATAGACTAAGTAGCATTTAGCTTTTTAAAAAGTTATAATACTATTTTATATCTTACATTATATATACCTCTAATTCTGTCTAATAGGACTGTTTAACCCTAGCCTTTTTACTACTATATAAAGGGTAAACTATAATCTAGTCACTCTATCCCTCTCTAATAAGCCCATTAGCCTGTACGTAGGACTGTACACCCTACCGGTTGGCCTCTACCACCCGTTCTACTCCCCCCCCCCTAGGAACATCACAAGACCTGAGTGCTTCTACAAAGTAAGGATTGTAACATAGAGCTAGTTTAGGCCTGCTCTAGAAGGGTACTGCGGCGTATTGCGTTTACCCCTGTTACTAACAGTTACTGTAAGTAGCCTATAAGAAGCTAACTAGCAGTCCCTAGAGTTCTAAAACCTAGGGGGCTTAGTGTGATAAGAGGGTTGTTTAATCCTTATCTAGTGTGACCTAAAGAGTTTCTAGGTTTAGTCTAACTGCGTCCCTAACAGTTTCTAAGGTCTTGCTTATCCCCTAACTTAAAAACTTAGTGTTCCTTATTTTCTACCTCTTATACTTGCTAATCTAGTAGAATTTAGTTAAGGCGCTAGGACGTAAGGTGCTTAAGGAGTTAAGCACTAGGGTTGTTATAGGGCGTCTCTAGAACAGCCTTAGAAGGGGTAGTGGCCGTGGCCCTGCTTTTGCGTGTGCAACTGCTGTTAGCTATTATTGTTATAGCTCTTTAATTAAGGTGGAGCTTAAGGAGCAGTAGTAGAAGTAGCCTTCTATTCTTTAAACTAACTGCGTCTCTATAGGAGAGTATAAAGGATTTAAATTGTAAGAGCACTGTAAAGCAGGAAGCGTAAAGCGTAGAAGAGGGTACAGGATAGTATTAATAGACAAATCCTTAAGGAGACTTAGGGGTTCGTAAGAGGATATATATATATATGTGCTGGGGCACGTGACGGGACGTCATGTGCCCAAGGCTGGGCCGAGGGCTCTCTGGGGAGAGTCCGAGGCATGTCCAAGCTGACCGTGACAATACTAAAGTAAACTATAGAATATAAGTGTAGAAAAATCTTTACTATTAGTAAGTTTTAACTTAAGGTATATATATAAAAGAACCTATGTATAAAAATTAATTAAATACTTAGCTAAATAAATATTAGCTTTAAAAGCTAAACACTAAAAAAATTAATTAGTACTATATAAATCTAAAACTTAATTAGTCTAGTTATATACTACATTTTAAAGACTTTAACACTATTTTTACTATTACTAGTAGATGCTAACTAACTTAGAGCATACTTTAATAACATTTTAAATATTATTATATATAAAAACAAAACTACTATACTTATTATATAAAAATAAAGACATTTTTTTTAATATTAGTAAAGAAGAATATATATATTTTTTTACTAAATTAAAACTTTACTACCTTTACTACTAATTTCGACACCTTTGCATAAAAAGACTTTAAAAGATGCTAACTAGCGCTAGCTACAACATTAATGCTATAGTGCTAGAAAAGATTAAAAAGTTTTACTACTTTTACTAATTATATAACTAAGCCTTATAAAAATTTAAGTTTATAATTAAAAATAACACTTACTTTAACTATAAAGTTATTATTAACATTATATAAATTAATAATAAAAATGTCTTATATGTTATTAATATAGATATATTATTTTAGACTACTATATTTCTAAAATCTATATCTACACAAGATACTTAGAATGCACTATGTAAATGCTAGATTAACACTTATTAAAAGCTCTTAGACTATATTATGTATAACTTTAGTATAAACTTTACTTTAAAAGATTTTTAAGCTTATGTAAAAATTATAAGAGCTATATGTAAGCAGATGCCTATAGAAGTATATTAAGCAGTTAAAAAAGTTAAGTGTATGCATACACCTCTCTAACAAGTGTTTAACATTCTAAAGACTAAGCTAGGTAACTGTACAGATAATAAGGCTACTTTATAGATAGTAGTTAAGGCTTTAAACAACACAGCTAGCCTGCACAGTTTAGTACCTACACTGCTAGTCTTTAAGGCATACTTAAGAATTAACTTAAACTTTTTACTATTACTAAACATTATTATATAAGCAAGCGCTGTATAAAAAGTAATAAAAATACTTTAAAAAAACTATATAAAAGTAAATATTAATTATATAATTAATACTATTACTAAACATTATTACATAAGCAAGTGTAGTATAAAAAGTAATAAAAATACTTTAAAAGAACTATATAAAAGTAAACATTAATTATATAATTAACACTTATAATAGCCTTATAATATATAAAGTTCTTAACTTTTCTTTTAGCTTAGAGATTATAGCATAAAGGGAGAAAAAAGGCTAGACTAGCCTATATAAGATTAAGAGCATTAAAGAGAGAGACATTATTATTAAAAAAAATAGCCTACTAAAGCTCTAATGTACACAAGTTAAACTATACTATAAAGAAAAAGAGAAAGATAACTTACCTATAATAGATAACCTAGATAAACTAATCTCTATATAAAAAAATTCTCTAAAAAAAAGAAAAAAAAATAGCCTTATAAAAATATTAAAAAGGTAAAACTAGAGCCTACTATAAACTAAGCCCCTTAAGATAGTAATGCTACACTAGTGCAAAAGAAAAATATAGATACTAGAAAAAGTAAAAGGTAAAAGAAACTTACATAAAGTCTAGACTAGGTATTTCTAACCTAAAAAAAAAGATAATTAGGCTTTATGTTAAATAGGCTCTAACAGCTAGCTGCTTATAGTATAAGCACTTAAGTAGCAAGAGTAAGAGTAGTGTACAGTGTGCACAGCGTATAAGGTAGGTAAGGTAAGAGTAACATGTTTCTAGTTCTATTGCTCTTATCTTTCCTCTATATAAAAAAAAAGAGAGATATTTAGATGTTTATACACAGAGGTTTACACATAGGCATTATGTAACATAGATATATAATTCTACTTATGCGCAATTACTTGTATCTAGGCTGTAACACTACTACTGTGTATAGACACTAGTAACTTTTTTGTTTTGTTTAAAAAGTTACTTTTTGTACATGTTACTTCTCTTTTATCTATATAAGTCTATCTAATTACATTCTGCCTTTACTCTACCCTATTTGTTAAGACTTGCCTCTAGTAATGCTGTGCGTTAGGATAGGCTAGTTACACTATGTAAATAGCTCTTCTCTTCTTTATCCTTTACTTTCTAAGTGTAACGATTCTACGAATCGTTCCATCTCAGGTCGCTCAGATCCTATCCAAAGGGTCCCTGTATCGGCCCCGACCATGACTTGACCTAGTCCCCTGCAGTTACCCCTATTCCCTCATGTATTTAGTCGCACCTTGCCCCTGTAGCTAGCTTAGTAGTTTTCTGATATCCTTTTGTACAAGGCCTATAGGTGTCAATGGCATTCCCAGGTTCAGAGTCCCCACGCACTCCCATATGCCTCTGAGTGGATTCCCACCGCATTCAGACCTATTGTCTTGCCTGCGCTGTTACACTAAGCTCTACTGTACAATCCTCTAGCTCTTTTCTCTTTTTATACAGTGCTAGCAGTAATAGATCCTTATAATAAAAAAGATAAGTGTGTATAATATAAAAAATAAAAAAATAAAAAAATAAGCTTTATATAAAGGTGTTGTTAGTCTAGTTGGTCTAAAGCATCTTTGCGCATAGAATCTAGCTAGTCTACAGATGCTTCTATCTAAACAGAAAGGTAGTTAGTTAGGACTAATAATTAAAGAGCTTAGTTTAGTGTTTTCTTTATATATATATTTACTAAGTTATTTTTACTATTAATTTAATTTATCTTAGTAATTTCTTTTTTTTATATAATTTATAGAGTAACATAATGTTAATTATAAGTTACTTTTTACTAGTAGTGCCTAGCTTAATAAAGTAATTATATAAAAACCTTAAATCTATATAGATTACTACTAAAATTAGTAGTAGTTTAAGCATTTATATAATTTACTATAAAGTTATACTAAAAGTAATTATATTATTAAACTCTTTAACTATTCTATATAGTTTACTAGTAAGGACACTCCTAGTTACTCTTTTACACTTAGTAGAATTTTAGTATATAATGTTGCCTAGTATTTTAAAGCAGTTACTTTACTCTATATAGTCCTTATTACTTAATATAATTAAAAATCTTAGCTATAAGCTAAAGTTTTTATTATTAGTAAATAATTTATTTATAAAAATAAATAGCTTTACATAATTAAGCTATAATAGTAGAAAAGTAAAACTATGCTTACTATTATCTATCTACTATTAAATTTATGTGTTAAGTGTGTTAATGTTATTATATAAAAAGTTTATAGTTTATGTAGTAATAAAAAGGTTAAATGCTACCTCTAGTTAATAAATAGATATAATATATGCCTCTTTTACATGTTACTTAATATATTATTATATAGCATTTTTATTCTTTAAGTTAATTATATAAAAGTAGCTTACTTATTTCTTCTAAGTAAAAACTACTATATTATATATAAGTTTAATCTTTTTACTATTAAACTTAATAAGCTGCTTTTTTACTAGAATAGTCTTACTTTTTATATAAAACTTTACCTTTTATAGTTTCTTTTTTTCTCTTTACATAAAATTTTTTATTATAATACTTAAAGTGTTATTTATTTATAGGCTAGTAATACTAAAGGTGTGCTTTTTTATTAGTAATTAAAAAGTAAAGGTTATATAAAAAGATGTGTATATATAGCTTTTTTTTATAGTAGTTATAGTATATCTTAAACTAATACAGTTCTAATTTAGCAGCTTTATATAAGGGTTATATAACCTAGAGTATTGTATTTAGTAGAAAGCTCTAGTATATCTTCTTTAGTAGCTTTATGTATAGCGTGCGCATAAGCTTATCTATTAATTAAATATATACTTATGTAATATTACATAGTTTAAAATACATTTTATATGTAGCTTTTAGGCTTACTTTTATAGCTAAAAGTAGTCTTTAGCTTATCCTTTAGATAGTTAGTAACTAGGTAAGAATTTCTCTTTTTTTTTATCTAAGTAGCTAGTAAACACTAGGCAGGATTTCTTATATAGTTAAGTTATTTTGCTTTTTACTTTTTATATAAGGTAGAAGTTAAAAATCTAACTTTTATACCTTATTAAGTTATATGCTATAACTTTAAAAGTGCTATTAGTAATTAAAGTGTTTATCTTTATGTAGTCTAATTCTTTAAATAGTTTTTTAGGTATAGTAATTACACTATCTGTATAAAGCTTAATAGATAAAGCCTAATTATCCTTCTTCTTCTAGGTTAGAAATACCTAGTCTAGACTTTATGCAAGTTTTCTTTGCCTTTTACTTCTTTTAGTATCTATATTTTCCCTTTGCACTAGTGCAGCATTGCTATTCTAAGGGGCTTAGTCTATAGTAGGCTTTAGTTCTGCCTTTATAGCATTTTTATAAAGCTATTTTTTTCTTCTTTTTTCTAAAGAATCCTTTTATATAGAGATTAGTTTATCTAGGTTATTTATTATAAGTAAGTTGTCTTTCTTCTTTTCTTTATAGTACAGTTTAACCTGTGTACATTAAAGCTTTAGTAGGCTATTTTTTTTAATAATAATGTCTTTTTCTTTAATACTTTTAATTTTATATAAGCTAGTTTAGCCTTTTTTCTCTCTTTATGCTATAATCTTTAAGCTAAAAAAAAAGTTAAGAACTTTATATATTATAAGGCTATTATAAGTGTTAATTATATAATTAATGTTTACTTTTATATAGTTCTTTTAAAGTATTTTTATTACTTTTTATATAGTGCTTACTTATGTGATAATATCTAGTAATAGTAAAAAGTCTAGGTTAATTCTTAGGTATACTCTAAAGACTAGCAGCGTAGGTACTAGACTGTGCAGGCTAGCTGTGTTATTTAGAGCCTTAACTACTATCTACAAGATAGCCTTATTATTTGTATAGTTACTTAGCTTAGTCTTTAGAATGTTAAATACTTATTAAAGAGGTATATACACACACTTAACTTTTCTAACTACTTAATGTGCTTTTATAGGCATCTGCCTACATATAGCTTCTATAATCTTTATATAAGCTTAAAAATTCTTTAAAGTAAAGTTTATACTAGAGTTATATATAATATAGTCTAGAGGTTTTTAATAAGTGTTAATCTAGCATTTACATAATGCATTCTAGGTATCTTGTGTAGACATAGATTTTAAGAATATAGCAGCCTAAAATAATATGTCTATATTAATAACATATAAAATATTTTTATTATTAATTTATATAATATTAATAATAACTTTATAGTTAAAGTAGGTGTTATTTTTAATTATAAACTTAAATTTTTATAAAGCCTAGTTATATAATTAGTAGAGGTAGTAAAACTTTTTAATCTTTTCTAACACTACAGCATTAATGTTGTAGCTAGCGCTAGTTAGTATTTTCTAGAGTTTTTTTATATAAAGGTGTCTAAATTAGTAGTAAAGGCAGTAGAGTTTTAATTTAGTAAAGAAAAACATAAATTTTTTCTTACTAACATTAAAAAAAAGTATCTTTATTTTTATATAATAAAAATAGTAGTTTTATCTTTATATATAATAACATTTAAAATAGTGTTAAAGTATGCTCTAAGTTAGTTAGCATTTACTAATAATAGTAAAAATAGTGTTAGAATCTTTAAGATATAGTATATAACTAGACTAATTAAGTTTTAGATTTATATAGTACTAATTAATTTTTTTAGTATTTAGCTTTTAAAGCTAATATTTATTTAGCTAAGTGTCTAATTAATTTCTATACATAAGTTTTTTTATATATACACCTTAAGTTAGAACTTACTAATAGTAAAGATCTTTACTGCGCCTGTGTTTTATAGTTTGCCTTAGTATACTATATAGTATTAGTTATTAAGAATAAACTGCTTAGCATACTCTTTAAGTTTAATGCTATAGATGTCCTCTTTTATTACATAGTATAAATAGGTAGCAGAGGTAAAGTAGTTAATAGCTTTTTTAGTATTCTTACTCTCTTATTTTATTTTCTTTATATAATGCAAATTATTCTTTTTCTTAAAGTAACTTTTAAAGTTTTAGATGTATAAAGTAATAGGTTTATATAATAAAGTCTTATTATAAAAAAATTTATATAAGGTAATGTACTAGTTCTTTACTTATATATAGTTATTATAAGAGTAGTTTAATAACTAATATTTTTTTATAGTAAATAAAGCACTTTTTTATCTGTGTACAGTTGTCTCTAGATTATAGCCTAAACCTAGATAAAGATCTTTTATGTTGTCCTCTTTTACATAAAGAGAAGCTTTCTTCTTATTATGTAAACTTTTATTATGCAGAGTTATATTAGCAGTCTATGTAGTATGCATTAGGCAGTTTCTAGAAGTATTAGTTTACTTTTTAGTTTATAGTAACTTAGAGTAATGCTTATAAGTTACTAAATAAAGCTTTATATAAAAGCTTAATAGTAAACATAGCATATTCTAGTTTTAGTTATCTTTAACAAGCTTATATAATAGTAGTGTGTTGTAGAACATCTTTTTAGAATTTTATTTTTAGTGCTTTTTATATAAGTGTAAGCTTATTAATTATTACTTAAAAAACTTTATATAAACTTTTATTAAAGTTTTTTAATTAGTATTATATAAAAGTTATTATTATTTAGTTTATCTAGTACTAGCTATAGTTTATATTAGTGTTAAAGTAACTGCTTAAAGTGTTATATAAATGCTTCTAGTTATATCTAAAGCTTCTATTATACATATAGTATATATTTACCTAACCTTTTAAAATATCTAGAAAGATGTTTATATACTAAGTTTCTTAAATATTTAGCTATTAACATAGATTAATAAAAAAATTTATTTTATTTATAAAAATGTTATATAGTTAACTTATATAGTTATTATTTTTTTTATGCTTTTTAAAATTATATAATCTTATTTACTAGAAGTTTTTTTTTAGTAGTTTCTCTTTAGAGTAGAAGTTTATACAGGTTGTAATGTAGTATAGATTGTGCAGGTAGTATTAGTAGTGCATACACTACTGCAGGCAGTAGTGTGTACAATTAAGGGTGTGGAGCAGGCGTTAGGTAGGGTAGCATGTATTGTTTGTACAGTAATTAGTATAGTGCTAGCTAAAGTGTAAGAGTAAGTAATACTAGTACATTTAGTATTATTAGCAGCATTATGTTTAGTCTACTTTTATGTAAAGCTTTATATAGTAATAAAAGTTATGTATAAAGCTTTTTAAGTATAATTACTTTTTTTATACTATATTATATAGCTTTTAGGCTTAAGTACCTTTATTACCTAGTTATAGTGTAATTTTTTTATTCTCTAGCACTTATATAAGCTTTCTTTTAAATGCGCAGCTAAGTGCTAAGAAGTCTTATAATATTTATTTTTTAACATTTTTTATATATAAGCTTAGAAAAGTAGCGCTTTTTTAAGTTATTATATATAAATTAGTAATTATGTAACTTATATATAATTAAGTTTATAAGCTTATTAAAGCCTTTAATATATTAATCTTATTATTCTAGTACTTTAGGCTAGTCTTATTTTATAGTGTTACCTCTAATATTTTTATGTCCTTTATAAGTTATTTATATAATAAAAATTTTTTTTTATTATTACATAAAGTTATTAGTTGCTAGTAAAATTTTATTATAATAGTATAGTTAATTACTTTTCTAGTAGATTACACAGGTACTGCTATTATCTAGCTGCTAGGTTGTGCAGCTTTAATAGCTTTAGTGTGCACCTTACACTATCTTCTTCTTACTTTATACAGTAGTAGAGCTTACTATATAATGTAAAGAATTAATCTACTATTATCTAGCTACTAAGTTATGCAGCTTTAATAGCTTTAGTGTACATCTTACACTATCTTCTTCTTACTTTATATAGTAGTAGAGCTTACTATATAATAGAAAGAATTAATCTGCTATTCTAAAAAATAAGTAACTAAATAAAGTACTTTATAAAGTATAAGTGCTCTATTATTACTTTTCTTAAAAAATAAGTAATAAAATAAAGTACTGTATAAAGTATAAGTACTTTATAAAGTATAAGTACTTTATTATTACTTTTACTAATTTATAGTTAATTTAATTAACTACTAATTAGTGTTAAATAGGCTTTAATAGCTAGCTACTTATAGTATAAGCACTTAAGTAGTAAAAGTAAGAGTAGTGTACAGTGTACACAGCATACAAGGTAGGTAAAGTAAGGGCAACATGTTTCTAGTTCTATTGCTCTTGTCTTTTCTTTGTATAAAAGAAAAGAGGATATCTAGATGTTTGTGTACAGAGGTTCGCGCACAAGCATCATGTGACATAGATACGTGATCCTGCTCGTGCGCGATCGCTTGTATCTAGGCCGCGACGCTGCTGCTGCGTACAGACACTTTATTTATTAAGCTTTATATAGATAGTGTAATTACTACACTTAAAAAACTATTTAAGAAATTAAACTATATAAAGATAAACACTTTAATTACTAATAGCACTTTTAAAGTTATAGTGTATAACTTAATAAGGTATAAAAGTTGGATTTTTAACCTTTACTTTATATAAAAAGTAAAAGGTAAAACAACTTAACTATATAAGAAATTCTACGTAGTGTTTGCTAGCTACTTAAATAAAAAAAAAAGAAATTTTTACTTAGTTACTAACTATTTAGAAAATAAGCTAAAGACTACTTTTAGCTATAAGAGTAAGCCTAAAAGCTATATATAAAATGCATTTTAAACTGTGTATTATTATATAAGTATATATTTAATTAATAGATAAGCTTATGTGCACACTATATATAAAGCTACTAAAAAAGATGTGCTAGAGCTTTTTACTAAATATAATACTCTAGGTTATATAACTTTTATATAAAGCTACTAAATTAGAACTGTATTAGTTTAAAACATACTATAACTACTATAAAAAAAAGCTATATATGCATATTTCTTTATACAACCTTTACTTCTTAATTACTAATAAAAAAGAGCACATTTTTAGTATTACTAGCTTATAAATAGATAACACTTTAAGCATTATAATAAAAAATTTTATGTAAAGAGAAAAAAAAAACTATAAAAAGTAAAGTTTTATATAAAAAGTAAAACTATTTTAGCAAAAAAGCAGCTTATTAAGTTTAATAGTAGAAAAATTAAACTTACACATAACATAGTAGTTTTTACTTAAAAAAGATAAGTAAGCTACTTTTATATAATTAACTTAAAAAATAAGGATGCTGTATAATAATATATTAAGTAATATATAAAAAAGTATACATTGCATTTATATATTAACTAAAGGCAGCATTTAACCTATTTATTACTACATAAACTATAAACTTTTTATATAATAATATTAACACACTTAACATATAAATTTAATAGTAAATAGATAATAGTAAGCATAGTCTTACCTTTTTACTATTATAGCTTAATTATGTAAAGCTGTTTATTTTTATAAATAAATTATTTACTAATAATAAAAACCTTAGCTTATAGCTAAAATTTTTAATTATATTAAGTAATAAAAACTATATAAAGTAAAGTAACTACTTTAAAATACTAGGTAACATTATATACTAAAATGTTACTAAGTGTAAAAGAGTAACTAGAAGTATTCTTACTAGTAAACTATATAAAATAGTTAAAGGGTTTAATAATGTAATTACTTTTAGTATAACTTTATAGTAAATTACATAAATGCTTAAACTACTACTAATCTTAGTAGTAATCTACATAGATTTAAGGTCTTTATATAACTACCTTATTAAGCTAGGCACTACTAGTAAAAAGTAACTTATAATTAACATTATATTACTCTATAAATTATATAAGAAAAGAAAAATTACTAAGATAAAATAAATTAATAGTAAAAACAACTTAGTAGATGCATGTATAAAGAAAACACTAAATTAGGCTTTTTAATTATTAGTCCTAACTAACTGCCTCTTTGTCTAGATAGAAGCATCTGTGGACTAGCTAGATTCTGTGCGCAAAAATGCTCTAAACTAACTAGACTAATAACACCTTTATATAAAGCCTATCTTTTTTATTTTTTTATTATACGCACTTATTTTTCTTAGTATAAGATTAAAAGAGAAGGATATGTAAAAAAGACAGTTTATTTATCTAGTAACGTACTTCACAGGCGAGTTGCTCACACACCTGAGTTGCTTACTTTTGCCAAGACCCCACTAAACCACCTTTCCTACACTAATGCATTCCCCATAACACTACTTAGACGCGCTAAAAGAACGTTAGATACAGCTTACACTCTAAGCTTTTAAACAAGACATAAAACTTTTAAAGAAATGTGCTATAGCTATGTGCAAGGTCTTATAAAAGATAATAAATAACTATAGCACTAGACAACCTTTACAAGCTAATTCTACAGCTAAATTATAAAGGCTAGGTAATAAAAAGAAGCAGGTGATTGTTAAGACTATACTTAAGCTATATGCGTAAGGAATTTCCCCTTAAATAGCATTTATAGCTAATATAGCTAATTCTTTGCGCGCTAAGCGTAATCTAGGCTATGTTTGCATAAACTAGCCTAGTACGTTTATAAAGCGTTATTTAGAGCTTAAAGTAAAGTTTTAAGCGCAAGTATAGTTAAAAGATATTTAGCTAATTATAAACCCTATTTTGCTAAAGTTGTACGTGTTATTATCCTAGATGCTATACTTAGCTTTAATATTCTCTACAAGGCTAAACCTGCCCTAAATTACCTTAGGACTCTTGCAGAGGGCTCTCTTATAGTTGTACTTACACTTAAACATTACTTTAAGCTCTAAATAACGCTTCACAAACGTACTAGGCTAGTTTATGCAAACATGGCCTAGATTACGCTTAGCGCGCAAAGAATTAGCTATATTAGCTATAAATGCTATCTAAAGGGAAATTCCTTGCGCATATAGCTTAAGTATAGTCTTAACAATCACCTGCTTCTTTTTATTACCTAGCCTTTATAATTTAGCTGTAGAATTAGCTTGTAAAGGTTGTCTAGCGCTGTAGTTATTTATTATCTTTTATAGGACTTTGCACATAGCTACAGCACATTTCTTTAAGAGTTTTATGTCTTGTTTAAAAGCTTAGAGTGTAAGCTGTATCTAATGTTCTTTTAGCGCGTCTAAGTAGTGTTGTGGGGAATGCATTAGTGTAGAAAGGGTGGTTTAGTAGGGTCTTGGCAAAAGTGAGCGACTCAGGTGTGTGAGCAACTCGCCTGTGAAGTACGTTACTTTATTTATTAGAACTTGCCTTAGTAATGCTGTACATTAAAATAGGCTAGTTATACTATGTAAATAGCTTTATAAATAGTGTAAAGTGTTTTAGGCTATTATTATTTAGCCTTTATGTGCTTACTTTATAAGTAATTTAGTAGTATATATGTCTGTACGCAGCAGCAGCGTCGCGGCCTAGATACGAGCGATCGCGCACGAGCAGGATCACGTATCTATGTCACATGATGCTTGTGCGCGAACCTCTGTGCGCGAACATCTAGATATCCCCCTTTTCCTCTGTACAGAGGAAAGATAAAAGTAATAAAACTAAAAACATGTTGCTCTTACCTTACCTACCTTATATACTATGCACACTGTACACTACTCTTACTCTTACTACTTAAGTGCTTATACTATAAGCAGCTAGCTATTAAAGCCTATTTAACACTAATTAGTAGTTAATTTAATTAACTATAAATTAATAAAAGTAATACTAAAGTACTTATACTTTATAAAGTACTTTATTTTATTACTTATTTTTTAGAAAAAGTAATAATAGAGTACTTATGCTTTATAAAGTACTTTATTTAGTTACTTATCTTTTAGAATAGCAAATTAGTTCTTTATATTATATAGTAAGCTCTGCTACTATATAAAGTAAGAAAGAGATAGTATAAGACACATACTAAAGCTATTAAAGCTATATAACTTAGTAGCTAAATAATAGCAGATTAATTCTTTACATTATATAGCAAGCTCTGCTACTATATAAAGTAAAAAGAAGATAGTGTAAGGCGCACACTAAAGCTATTAAAGCTGCATAACTTAGCAGCTAGATAACAGTAGTACCTATATAATCTACTAGAAAAGTAATTAACTATACTATTATAATAAAATCTTACTAGCAACTAACAACTCTATATAATGATAAAAAAAAAATTTTTTTATTATATAAATAACTTATAAAAGACATAGAGATATTAAAAGTAACACTATAAAATAAGACTAGCCTAAAGTACTAGAATAATAAGATTAACATGTTAAAAGCTTTAATAAGCTTATAAACTTAATTATATATAAGTTATATAATTACTAATTTACACATAATAACTTAAAAAAGCGCTACTTTTTTAAGTTTATATATAAAAAATTTTAAAAAATAAACACTATAAGACTTTCTAGCACTTAGCTGCACATTTAAAAAGGAACTTATATAAGTGCTAAAGAATAAAAGAATTACACTATAGCTAAGCACTAAAGGTACTTAAGCCTAGAAGCTGTATAATATAGCATAAAAAAAAGTAATTACACTAAAAAAGCTTTATACATAACATGGTCCACAAGCGAATGTTCAACACAAGCGAGTGTTCCGCCCCACCACTAAAACGCAGCCAACCTACTACTAACCGCGATGCATTAACAACTATATAATTAATTATCTTTAAAAAAGGCTAGAATTAACCTAGCTATTTAAGCTCTTAATAGAGACATGTCTTTAACTAAGAGGCGCGCTGCAGCACTCTACAATGTTAATTAAATAGCTCTCCGCTAACAACGCGCAGGGATGACTACGCGACGCAACTATACAGCTAACAACAAGAAGCTTATAAAGCTAGAAGAGGAGGTAATTATTAAGCATATACTTAATCTAGATTCCTAAGGATTTGCGCCTACTCTAGGTGCTGTATAAGAGATAGCCAACAAGCTTCTTACTAAGCGTGGCGCTTTACTAGCAGGTATTAACTAGCTATCTAACTTTGTTGCGCGTACGCTAGCAGTTAAAACCTACCTTAGCTAACTATATAATTACTAATAAGCAAAATGCAAAGATCTAGCAATTATAAGCAAGTAGTTTAAGCTTGTAGAGGCTACACAATTAAAGTACAGCATTATAGATTAGGACACATATAATTTTAACAAGACAGGCTTTTAAATAGGGGTTATATTAAGCTAAATAGTTGTTATAGGCACAGATAGACATAATTAGCTAAAGGCTATATAGCTAGGCAACTGTAAATAGGTGACAGTTATTGCAGGCATTAACGTAGATAGGTAGGCAATACCTCTGTACGCAATTTTTAAAGGCAAGCATCACCTATCTGCCTAGTATAAGGATAAGGATATACTAAAAGACTAGGCTATTAGTGTTAGCAACAACAGCTAGACAACTAACAAACATAGAATTACATAGCTAGAGCACTTTAATCTGCACATAAAAGATTACTTAGTAGGCTTATAGCAGCTACTTATTTTTAATAGCTATAAAAGCTATTACTCTATTAAATTCCTAAAGCTCTATAAGCAGAGGCGTATTATAGCGCTCTGTATGCTAGCACACGCGTCACATATTCTACAGCCGCTTAACGTTGGCAGCTTTTTGCTGTTAAAGCGCGCGTACAGTACTAAGATTAGCTAGTTAATCTGCTACTAGATTAACTATATTAATAAGCTAACCTTTCTACTAGCCTTTAAAGCAGCATTTAGTTGCTTAATTATAATAGATAATATCTGCGTAGGCTTTAAAGCTATAGGACTAGTTCTATTTAACCTAAAGCTAGTGCTCTTAAAGCTTAATATACAGCTACCTAATTAGCTAGCTACTCTACTACTAAATACTGCTTAAGAGGCTTAAACACCTAGTAATCTTTATAAAGTTAAGGCTTAGTTAACTCTACTATATAATTAGATTTAAAGGCATTAAAATTTATCTCTTTTTACTATGCTTAATCTAGCAAAGCAGCTAAGTAAGGGCGCTACTAAGATAGCTTATGTTGCTGTTCTATAGCGCAATTAAGCAGCTACCCTAAAAAGGGCCTGTAAGGCAGCCACAAAGCGTAAGCAGCGTAAAAAAAAAGTAAATTTAGAAAGAAGAAACTCTAATAAGTTATTAAGGCTCTAAGTTAAGTACTTAGAAGCTTGCTAGTATAGCAGGAGGTAGTAAAATGCCTTAGAAGGAGTTAACTGCTAAAAGCAGCGCAGCGCGCGCACAGCGCTGCAAGTGCTGCAACAAGCCTAGGCATAACTCTTGTACATGCAAGGATATTAAATAATTCTATAGTAGTTTATTTTATATAGTATATTTTTGCGTTGTTAAATTAATAGTCTTTAAAGTTAAATTTAGTGGTAGGGCAGAACACTCGCTTGTGTTGAACATTCGCTTGTGGACCATGTTAACTTTTATTACTATATAAGGCTTTATATAGAAGCAGACTAAACATAATGCTGCTAATAACACTAAATATACTAGTATTACCTGCTCTTACACTTTAGCTAGCACTACACTAATTACTATACAAATAATACATGCTACCTAACCTAACGCCTGCTCTACACTCTTAATTGTACACACTACTGCCTGCAGTAGTGTATGCACTACTAATACCACCTGCACAATCTATACTACATTATAACCTGTATAAACTTCTACTCTAAAGAGAAACTGCTAAAGAAAAACTTTTAGTAAATAAAATTATATAATTTTAAAAAGTATAAAAAAAAATAATAACTATATAAGTTAACTATATAACATTTTTATAAATAAAATAAATTTTTTTATTAGTCTATGTTAACAGCTAAATATTTAGGAAACTTAGTACATAGACATCTTTCTAGATATCCTAAAAGGTTAGGTAAATATGTACTATATGCATAATATAAGCCTTAGACACAACTAGAAGCATTTGTATAACACCTTAAGTAGTTACTTTAACACTAATGTAAACTATAGCTAGTACTAAATAAACTAGATACTAATAACCTTTATATAATACTAATAAAAAAACTTTAATAAAAGTTTATATAAAGTTTTTAAAATAATAATTAATAAGCTTATACTTATATAAAAGGCACTAGAAATAAAATTCTAAGAAGATGTTCTACTACACACTACTATTATATAAGCCTATTAAGGATAACTAGAACTAGAACATGCTATGTTTACTATTAAGCTTTTATATAAAGCTCTATTTAGCAACTTATAAGCATTACTTTAAGTTACTATAAACTAAAGAGTAAACTAATACTTTTAAAAACTGCTTAATGCATACTACATAAACTGCTAATATAACTCTGCATAATAAGAGTCTGCATAATAAGAAGAAAGCTTTTTTCTGTGTAAAAGAGAACAACATAGAAGATCTCTATCTAGGTTTAGGCTATAATCTAGAGACAACTGTACACAGATAAAAAAGTGCTTTATCTACTATAAAAAAATATTAGTTATTAAACTACTCTTATAATAACTATATATAAGTAAAAAACTAGTATGTTGCCTTATATAAAAATTTCTATAATAAGACTTTATTATATAAAGCTATTACCTTATACATCTAAAACTTTAAAAGTTACTCTAAGGAAAAAAATAATTTATATAATGCAGAGAAAATAAAATAAAAGAGTAAGAATACTAAAAAAGCTATTAACTACTTTACCTCTACTACCTATCTATACTGTGCAACAGAAGAGGACATCTATAGCATTAAACCTAAAAAGTATGCTAAGCAGTTTATTCTTAATAACTAATACTATATAGTATATTAAGGCAAACTATAAGACACAGGCGTAGTAAAGATCTTTACTATTAGTAAGTTTTAACTTAAGGTGTATATATAAAAAAACTTATATATAGAAATTAATTAAACACTTAGCTAAATAAATATTAGCTTTAAAAGCTAGACACTAAAGAGATTAATTAGTACTATATAAATCTAGAACCTAATTAGTCTAGTTATATACTATATTTTAAAGACTTTAACACTATTTCTGCTATTACTAGCAGATGCTAACTAACTTAGGGCATACTTTAATAACATTTTAAATGGTATTATATATAAAGATAAAACTACTATACTTATTATATAAAAATAAAAACACTTTTTTTTTAATATTAGTAAAAAAAAATATATGTTTTTCTTTACTAAATTAAAACTTTACTACCTCTACTACTAATTTAGACACCCTTATACAAAGAAACTCTAGAAGATGCTAACTAGCGCTAGCTATAACATTAATGCTGTAGTGCTAGAAAAGATTAAGAAGTTTTGCTACCTCTACTAATTATATAACTAGTGTCCGTACGCAGCAGCAGCGTCGCGGCCTGGATACGAGCGATCGCGCACGAGCAGGATCACGTATCTATGTCACATGATGCTTGTGCGCGAACCTCTGTGCGCAAACATCTAGATATCCCTCTTTTCCTTTGTACAGAGGAAAGACAAGAGCAATAGAACTAGAAACATATTGCCCTTACCTTACCTACTTTGTACGCTGTGCATACTGTACACTACTCTTACTCTTGCTACTTAAGTGCTTATACTATAAGCAGCTAGCTGTTAGAGCCTATTTAACACTAATTAGTAGTTAATTTAATTAACTATAAATTAGCAAGAGTAATAATAAAGTACTTATGCTTTATAAAGTACTTTGTTTTATTACTTATCTCTTAGAAAGAGTAATAATAGAGCACTTATGCTTTATAAGGTACTTTGTTTAGTTACTTATCTCTTAGGATAGCAGATTAATCCTTTGCATTATACAGCAAGCTCTGCTACTGTATAAAGTAAAGAGGAGATAGTGTAAGACGCACACTAAAGCTACTAAAGCTGCATAACTTAGCAGCTAGACAATAGCACATTAATCCTTTACATTGTACAGCAAGCTCTGCTACTGTACAAAGTAAAGAGGAGATAGTGTAAGGCGCACACTAAAGCTATTAAAGCTGCATAACCTAGCAGCTAGATAATAGCAGTACCTGCGTAATTTACTAGAAAAGTAATTAACTATACTATTATAATAAAATCCTACTAGCAACTAACAACTCTATGTAATAATAAAAAGAATAAGAAATAATTCCTATTATATAAATAACTTATAAAAGACATAGAGATATTAAAGGCAACACTATAAAATAAGACTAGCCTAAAGTACTAGAATAATAAGATTAATATGTTAGAAGCTCTAATAAGCTTATAAACTTAATTATACATAAGTTATATAATTACTAATTTATATATAATAACTTAGAAGGGCGCTACTCTTCTAAGTATATATATAAAGAATTTTAAAGAATAGACACTATAAGACTTCTTAGCACTTAGCTGCGTGTTTAAAAGAGAGCTTATATAAGTGCTAAAGAATAAAAGAATTACACTATAGCTAGGCACTAAAGGTACCTAAGCCTAGAAGCTGTATAATATAGCATAAGGAAAAGTAATTACACTAGAAAAGCTTTATATGTAACCTTTATTACTATATAAGGCTCTGCATAGAAGCAAACTAAACATAATGCTGCTATTAACACTAAATATACTAGCATTACCTGCTTCTATACTTTAGCTAGCACTACACTAATTACTGTACAAACAATACATGCTACCCTACCTAACGCCTGCTCCACACCCTTAATTGTACACACTACCGCCTACAGTAGTGTATACACTACTAATACCACCTGCACAATCTATACTACATTACAGCCTGTACAAACTTCTACCTTAAAGGGAAAACACTAAAAAAAAACTCTTAGCAGACAAAATTATATAATTCTAAAAAGCATAAAAAAAATAATAACTACATAAGTTAACTATATAACATCTTTATAAATAAAATAAAAATCTTTATTAATCTATATTAATAGCTAAATATTTAGAAAACTTAGTATGTAAACATCTTTCTAGATATCCTAAAAAGTTAGGTAAATATGTACTATATGCACAACATAGGCCCTAGATATAACTAGAAGCATTTATACAACACCTTAAGTAGTTACTTTAACACTAATGTAAACTATAGCTAGTACTAGACAGACTAAATAACAATAACTTTTATATAATACTAATAAAAAAACTTTAACAAGAGTTTATATAAAGTCCTTAAAATAATAATTAATAAGCTTACACTTATATAAAGGGCACTAGAAATAGAATTTTAAGAAGATGTTTTACTGCACACTGCTATTATATAAGCCTGTTAAGAATAACTAGAACTAGAACATGCTATATTTACTATTAAGCTTTTATGTAAAGCCTTATTTAGTAACCTATAAGCATTACTCTAAGTTACTATAGACTAAAGGGTAAACTAATACTTCTAAGAACTGCCTAATGCATACTACATAAACTACTAATATAACTCTACATAATAAAAGTCTGCATAATAAGAAAAAAGCTTCTTTTTATGTAAAAGAAAATAACATAAAAGATCTTTATCTAAGTTTAGGCTATAATCTAAAGATAACTGCATATAGACAAAAAAGTGCTTTGTCTGCTATAAAAAAGAATGTTAGTTATTAAACTACTCTTATAATAACTGTACATAAGCAAAGAACTAGTATGTTGCCTTATATAAAAATTTTTATAATAAAACCTTATTATATAAAGCTATTACCTTATATATCTAAGACTTTAAAGGTTACTTTAAGAAAAAAAATAATTTACATAATATAAAGAAAATAAAATAAGAGAGTAAAAATGCTAAAAAAGCTATTAACTACTTTACCTCTACTGCCTATCTACACTATGTAATAAGAAAGGACATCTACAGCATTAAACCTAAAAAATATGCTAAGCAGTTTATCTTTAATAACTAATACTATATAGTATACTAAGGTAAACTATAAGACATAGGCGCAGTAAAGATCTTTACTATTAGCAAGTTTTAACTTAAGGTGTATATATAAGAGAACTTATGTATAGAAATTAATTAAACACCTAGCTAAACAAATATTAGCTTTAAAGGCTAGACACTAAAAGAATTAATTAGTACTATATAAATCTAGAACTTAATTAGTTTAGTTACATACTACATTTTAAAGACTTTAACACTATTTCTACTATTACTAGCAGATGCTAACTAACTTAAAGCATACTTTAATAACATTTTAAATGTTATTATACATAAAGACAAAACTACTATTTTTATTATATAAAAATAAAGACACTTTTTTTTAATGTTAGTAAGAAAAAATCTATGTTTTTTTTTACTAAATTAGAACTTTACTGCCTCTACTGCTAATTTAGACACCTTTACATAAAAAGACTCTAGAAGATGCTAACTAGCGCTAGCTACAACATTAATGCTACAGTGCTAGAAGAGATTAAAAAGTTTTACTACTTTTACTAATTATATAACTAGGCCCTGCAAAGATTTAAGTTTATAATTAAAAATAACACTTACTTTAACTATAAAGTTATTATTAATGTTATATAAATTAATAATAGAGATGTTTTATATGTTATTAATGTAGACACATTATTTTAGGCTGCTATATTCCTAAAATCTATGTTTACATAAGATACCTAAAATGCACTATACAAATGCTAAATTAATACCTATTAAAGACCTCTAGACTATATTATATATAACCTTAGTATAAACTTTACTTTAAAGAATTTTTAAGCTTATGCAAAGATTATAGAAGCTACATGTAGGTAAATGCCTATAGAAGCACATTAGGCAGTTAGAAAGGTTAAGCGTGTACACGCACTTTTTTAATAAGTGTTTAACATTCTAAAGACTAAGCTAGGTAACTGTACAGATAATAAGGCTATTCTGCAGATAGCAGTTAAAGCTCTAAACAACATAGCTAGCCTACACAGTCTAGTACCTACACTACTAGTCTTTAGGGCATACCTAAGAATTAACTTAAACTTTTTACTATTACTAGACATTATTACATAAGTAAGTGCTATATAAAAAGTAATAAAGATACTTTAAAAAAACTATGTAAAAGTAAACATTAATTATATAATTAACACTTATAATAGCCTTATAACATATAAAGTTCTTAACCTCCTCCTTAGCTTAAAGATTATAGCATAAAGAGAGAAGAAAGGCTAGACTAGCCTATATAAGATTAAAAGCATTAAAAAAAAGACATTATTATTAAGAAAAAAAATAGCCTACTAAAGCTCTAATATACATAGGTTAAACTATACTATAGAGAAAAAAAAAGACAACTTACTTATAATAAATAACTTAAATAAACTAATCCCTATATAAAAGAATTTTTTAAAGAAAAGAAAAAAAAACAGCTTTATAAAAATATTATAAAGGCAAAACTAGAGCCTACTACAGACTAAGCCTCTTAGAATAGCAATGCTGCACTAGTGTAAAGAGAAGATATAGATACTAGAAGAAGTAAAAGGCAAAGAAAACTTGCATAAAGTCTAGACTAGGTATTTCTAACCTAGAAGAAAAAAGATAATTAAGCCTTATCTATTAAGCTTTATATAAACAGTGTAATTACTACACCTAGAAAACTATTTAAAAAATTAGACTATATAAAGATAGACACTCTAATTACTAACAGCACTTTTAAGGTTATAGTGTATAACTTAATAAAGCATAAAAGTTAGATTTTTAACCTTTACTTTATATAAAAAGTAAAAGGCAAAACAACTTAACTATATAAAAAATCCTGCCTAGTGTTTACTAGCTACTTAAATAAAAAAAAAGAGAAATCTTTACTTAGTTACTAACTATTTAGAGGATAAGCTAAAAACTATTTTTAGCTATAAAAGTAAGCCTAAGAGCTATGTATAAAATGCATTTTAAACTACATAATATTACATAAGTATACATCTAATTAATAGATAAGCTTATGCGCACGCTGTACATAAAGCTACTAAAGAAGATGCGCTAGAGCTTTCTACTAAATATAATACTCTAGGTTGTATAACCCTTGTATAGAGCTGCTAAATTAGGACTATATTAGTTTAAGATATACTATAACTACTATAAAAAAAAGCTACATATATACATCTTTTTATATAACCTCTACCTCTTAATTACTAATAAAGAAGAGCACACTTTTAGTATTACTAGCCTATAAATAGATAATACTTTAAGCATTATAATAAAAATTTTTATATAAAGAGAAGAAAAAAAACTATAAAAAGTAAAGTTTTATATAAAAAGTAAAACTATTCTAGTAAAAAAGCAGCTTATTAAGTTTAATAGTAAAAAGATTAAACTTACACATAACATAGTAGTTCTTACTTAGAAGAGATAAGTAAGCTACTTTTATATAATTAACTTAAAAGACAAGGATGCTACATAATAATATATTAAGTAATATATAAAAGAGGTATACATTATATCTATGTGTTAACTAAAGGCAGCATTTAACCTATCTATTACTATATAAACTATAAACCCTTTATATAACAACATTAACACACTTAACGCATAAATCTAATAGTAGATAGATAATAGTAAACATAGTTTTACTTTTCTACTATTACAGCTTAATTATGTAAAGCTGTTTATTTTTATAAATAAATTATTTACTAATAATAAAGACCTTAGCTTATAGCTAGAATTTTTAATTATATTAAGTAATAAGGACTATATAAAGTAAAGCAACTACTTTAAAATACTAGGTAACATTATACACTAGAATTCTACTAAGTGTAAAAGAGTAACTAAAAGTGTTCTTACTAGTAAACTATATAAAATAGTTAAAAGGTTTAATAATGTAATTACACTTAGTATAACTTTATAGTAAATTATATAAACACTTAAACTACTACTAATTCTAGTAGTAATCTGCATAAATTTAAGGTTTTTATATAATTACTTTGTTAAGCTAGGCACTACTAGTAAAAAGTAACTTATAATTAACATTATGTTACTTTATAAATTATATAAAAAAAGAGAAATTACTAAAATTAAGTAGATTAATAGTAAAAATAACTTAGTAGATATATGTATAAAGAAAACACTAAACTAGGCTTTTTAATTACTAGTTCTAACTAACTACCTCTCTGTCTAGATAGAAGCATCTGTGGACTAGCTAGATCCTGTGCGCAAAAATGCCTTAGACTAACTAGACTAACAACGCCTTTATATAAAGCTTATTTTCTTTTGTTTTTTATTTTTTATATTATACATAATTATCTTTCTTATTATAAGAATCTGTTACTACTAGCACTATACAAAAAAAGAAAAAAGCTAGGGGATTATATAGCAAGGCTTAGAAAGTAAAAGATAAAGAAGAGAAAAGCTATTTACATAGTATAACTAGCTTATCTTAACGCACAGCATTACTAAGGCAAGTCCTAATAAATAAGGTAGAGTAAAGGTAGAACATAATTAGATAGACCTACACAGATAGAAGGGAAGTAACATGTACAGAAGGTAACTCTTTAAACAAAAAGAAAAGTTACTAGTGTCTATACGCAGCAGCAGCGTTGCAGCCTAGATACAAGCAATTGCGCACAAGCAGGATCACATATCTATGTTACATAATGCTTGTGCGCAAACCTCTGTGCGTGAACATCTAGATATTCCCTTTTTCCTCTGTACAGAGGAAAGACAAAAGCAATAGAACTAGAAACATGTTGCCCTTACCTTACCTACCTTGTACACTGTGCACACTGTACACTACTCTTACTCTTGCTACTTAAGTGCTTATACTATAAGCAGCTAGCTGTTAGAGCCTATTTAACAACTAGGCTTTATAAAAATTTAAGTTTATAATTAAAGATAACACTTACTTTAACTATAAAGTTATTATTAATGTTATATAAATTAATAATAAAAATGTCTTACATATTATTAATGTAGATATATTATTTTAGGCTGCTACATTTCTAAAATCTATGTCTACATAAGATACCTAAGATGCACTATGTAAATGCTAGATTAACACTTATTAAAAACTCTTAGACTATATTATACATAACTTTAGTATAAACTTTACTTTAAAGAATTTTTAAGCTTATATAAAAATTATAAAAGCTATATATAGGCAGATGCTTATAAAAGTATATTAGGTAGTTAGAAAGGTTAAGTGTGTGTATACACCTTTCTAATAAGTGTTTAACATTCTAAAGACTAAGCTAGGTAACTATACAGATAATAAGGCTATTCTATAGATAGCAGTTAAGGCTCTAAACAACATAGCTAGCCTACACAGTCTAGTACCTACACTGCTAGTCTTTAGAGCATACTTAAAAATTAACCTAGACTTTTTACTATTACTAAACATTATTACATAAGCAAGTGTAGTATAAAAGGTAATAAAAATACTTTAAAAAAACTATGTAAAAGTAAACATTAATTATATAATTAACACTTATAATAGCTTTATAACACATAAAGTTCTTAACTTTTTCTTTAGCTTAGAGATTATAGCATAGAGAGAGAAAAAAGGCTAGACTAGCCTATATAAGATTAAGAGTATTAAAGAGAGAGATGTTATTATTAAAAAAAACAGCCTACTAAAGCTCTAATGTACGCAGGTTAAACTATACTATAAAGAAAAAAAGAAAAACAACCTACCTATAACGTACTTTATAGGCGAGTCGCTCACACACCCAAGTCGCTCACTTTTGCCAAGACCCCACCCCAACAAACTCTATTATAGCCTATAACAACCCGCTCTGGCACTATATAGTACAGTACAGCCTAGAATATTATTTAGATACTACTTCTGCTTCTTGCTTACACATTTGCGCGTTATGCCTAGTCTAATTGCACTATCTGCAGCGCCTTTAGAATAGCTTACTTACTTTAGCTTGCACCTGCTTCTTTGCCTTTTTTTTATTACTGCGCGCCTTAAACTTCTTTAGAGCTGTTAAGCGTAGGCTTTTTTAAATTATTAAGGTTTTTTCTACTTTAATTTACTTTTTTTTATATAATTTATATTATATAGCAGCCTTATTAGCTACTTAAAGCTTAGTAATTTCTTATTACACTAACACTAGCTTATGCATAATTATTACTGCTCTTTTTAAGACCTTCTTAAACACTTTAACTATAGAAGTTAGTAAACTATATATACACTTCTAAATTTTTATTTTTATAAGCATTAATTATAACCTAAGTTTTAGAGTATTACTTAGAGTTTATAACTGCTAGGGCTTATTATATATAAGTAGTAGTAGTAATAGAGTGCACAACTTTACATTAAGGCCTATTATAATCTATTATAAGTTAAAAGAAACTAATCTAGCACCTTAAAACTCTTCTTAGATATTACTAAAAGTAATTATAGCATTATAAGCTACTTTAAAGTATAGTAGGAACTTTATTTTTATAATATAAGTAATCTAGTTGCGTATAAGGTTTTTAGCTTAGCACTTATATACTTTCTTTAAAGGAGTAAAACAACCTACATTAAGTAGCTATAAAAGGTGTAATAAGTAAAAAAGTATGTAAATAGTAATAATTTTATTATTTTTATAGTATTACTAGAAATAAAGTAAGTTATAGCTCTTATAGCTGTTAATAACTAGCAGATAGTAGCTACTAATAGTACACTTCTTTATATGCATGTTAAAGTGCTTTAACTAGTCTAGACTAAGCTAATTAGTAGTCTAGCTATGCTTAGAAATTATAATAACTTAATTTTAGAGTAAATTTTTCTTTTTATACTAGTTTAAACAGTAGTTGCTACCTTAGAAAATAATAAAGAGTAAAATAGCCTACTTTTTAGCATTAATGCCCTAAATAGCTGTTGTCTACTTCTAGTTGCCTAGCTAGACTGCTTTTAGCTGTTTTTATTTCTCTAAACTTATAACAACTACTCTAGTAAATATTTAGCCTATTATAAACTCTGTTTTATTAAAGTTGTACATGTTATTATTTTAAATGCTATACTTAGCTTTAATATTCTTTATAAAGTTAAACTAGCCTTAAATTACTATAAAATTCTTATAAAAAGCTCTTTTATAGTTATACTTACACTTAAACTTTACTTTAAGCTTTAGGTAACACTTAATAAACATATTAAGCTAGTTTATGCTAATATAGCCTATATTATGCTTAGCGTGTAAAGAATTAGCTATATTAGCTATAGCTACTAGCTAGAGGGGAAATCCTTGCGCATCTAGCTTAAGTATGTGCTAAATAATTACCTACTTCTTATTATTATCTAGCTTTTATAAGTTAGCTATATAATTAGCTTAAAAAGGTTATCTAGCATGTTAGTTACTTATTATCTTTTAAGAGACTTTATAGATAGCTGCAGCGTGTTAGTTAAAAAGTGTTACATTTTATTTAAAAGCCTAGAGTGTAAGCTGCATCTAACATTTTTTTAACACGTTTAAGTAGTGTTATTAGGAATGCATTAGTGTAGAAAGGGTAGTATAGTAGGGTCTTAGCAAAAGTAAGCAACTTAGGTGTGTAAGCAACTTGCCTATAAAGTACGTTAATAAATAACTTAGATAAACTAATCTCTATATAAAAAGATCTTTTATAAAAAAGAAGAAAAAGACAACTTTATAAAAATGTTACAAAGGCAGAACTAAAGCCTACTATAGACTAAGCCTCTTAGAATAGCAATGCTGCACTAGTGTAAAAAGAAAATATAAATACTAGAAAAAGTAAAAAGTAAAAAAAACTTATATAAAGTCTAAACTAGGTATTTCTAACCTAGAAAAAGAAAGATAATTAGGCCTTATCTATTAAGCTTTATATAGACAGTGTAATTACTACACCTAAAAAACTATTTAAAGAATTAGACTGCATAAAGATAAACACTTTAATTACTAATAGCACTTTTAAGGTTATAGTGTATAACTTAATAAAGTATAAAAGTTAGATTTTTAACTTTTACTTTATATAAAAAGTAAAAGGCAAAATAACTTAACTATATAAGAAATCCTGCCTAGTGTTTACTAGCTACTTAAAAAAAAAAAAAAAAATTCTTACTTAGTTACTAACTATTTAAAGAATAAGCTAAAGACTACTTTTAGCTATAAAAGTAAGCCTAAAAGCTATGTATAAAATGCATTTTAAACTAGGTAATATTACATAAGCATATATTTAATTAACAAATAAGCTTATGCGCACGCTGTACACAAAGCTACTAAAGAAAATGCGCTAGAGCTTTTTACTAAATATAATACTCTAGGTTGTATAACTCTTATATAGAGCTGCTAAATTAGGACTGTATTAGTTTAAAACATACTATAACTACTATAAAAAAAAGCTGCGCATGCACATCTTTTTATATAACTTTTACTTTTTAATTACTAATAAAAAAGAGCATACTTTTAGTATTACTAGCTTATAAATAGATAACACTTTAAGCATTATAATAAAAAAATTTATATAAAAAAAAAAACTAGAAAAAGTAAAGTTTTATATAAAAAGTAAAACTATTTTAGTAAAAAAGCAGCTTATTAAGTTTAATAGTAAAAGGATTAAACTTACACATAACATAGTAGTCTTTACTTAAAAAAGATTAGTAAGCTACTTTTATATAATTAACCTAAAGGATAAAGATGCTACATAATAATATATTAAGTAATATATAAAAAAAGTATACATTGCATTTATATATTAACTAGAGGTAGCATTTAACCTGTCTATTACTGCATAAACTATAGACTCTTTGTATAATAACATTAACACACTTAACATATAAATCTAATAGCAGATAGATAATAGTAAATATAGTCTTACTTTCCTACTATTATAGCTTAATTATGCAAAGCTATTTATTTTTATAAATAAATTATTTACTAATAATAAAGACTTTAGCTTATAGCTAGGATTCTTAATTATATTAAGTAATAAGAACTATATACAGTAAAGTAACTACTTTAAAATACTAGGCAACATTATACACTAGAATTCTACTAAGTGTAAAAAAGTAACTAGAAGTGTTCTTACTAGTAAACTATATAAAATAGTTAAAAGGTTTAATAATGTAATTACTTTTAGTATAACTTTATAGTAAATTATATAAACACTTAACTACTACTAATTCTAGCAGTAATCTACATAAATTTAAGGTTTTTATATAATTACCTTATTAAGCTAGGCACTACTAGTAAAAAGTAACTTATAATTAACATTATGTTACTCTGTAAATTATATAAAAAAAAGAAATTACTAAAATTAAGTAGATTAATAGTAAAAACAACTTAGTAAATATATATATAAAAAACACTAAATTAAGCTCTTTAATTATTAGTCCTAACTAACTGCCTCTTTGTCTAAATAGAAGCATCTGTAGACTAGCTAGATTCTGTGCGTAAAGATGCCTTAAACTAACTAGACTAACAACGCCTTTGTTTAAGGCCTATTTCTCTTTATTTTATTTTTATATTATACGTACTTATCTTTTTTATTATAAGGATCTGTTACTGCTAGCACTGTATAAAAAAAGAAAAAAGCTAGAGGATTATACAGCAAGGCTTAGAAAGTAAAGGATAAAGAAGAGAAAAGCTATTTACATAGCGCAACTAGCCTATCCTAACGCACAGCATTACTAAGGCAAGTCCTAACAAATAAGGTAAAGGAAAGGCAGAATGTAATTAGATAGACCTATATAAACAGAAGGGGGGTAACGCGTACAGAAAGTAACTCTTTAGACAAAAAGAAAAGTTGCTAGTGTCTATACACAGCAGTAGTGTTGCAGCCTAGATATAAGCAATTACGCATAAGCAGAATTACATATCTATGTTATATAATGCTTGTGTGTAAACCTTTATGCGTAAACATCTAAATATTCTTTTTTTTTATACAGAGGAAAGACAAGAGCAATAGAACTAGAAACATGTTGCCCTTACTTTACCTACCTTGTACGCTGTGCACACTGTACACTACTCTTACTCTTGCTACTTAAGTGCTCATACTATAAGCAGCTAGCTGTCGGAGCCTATTCAATAATATAAGCTATTTTATGCAGAGTTTTATGCTAGAATAGTGTAAGATCTTTGCATAGGCAGGTGCGTAGGGAGGTGTATATAATAAGGTCTTCTTTTTTTTTTTACTTTCTCTTCTTTATCTTTTACTTTTTAAGCCCTACTATATAATTTTCTAGCTCTTTTCTCTTTTTATATAGTGCTAATAGTAATAGATACTTCTGCTTACACACACACACACACACACAGAGAGAGATGTCTCTCTAGCCTTCCTCCTTTACCTTTAGCGCTGTTAGTGCGGGCGTCTTTAACGTCCTTGTGTAGTCTAGCAGCCTAGGGCGCATCTATGTTACTTTTTTAACTAGTTCTACTACTAATTAGTAGTTTATTTAGCATCTTAGCATAAATATATAAATTCTTTAGCTCTTCTGCTTTTTTTTAATATAAAATGCTAATTATAAATAGGCTAAGAAGTAGCATGTAGTAGCTTTACTATTTTATAATATTAATGTTGTTTTACCTACTAGCACTAATCTGCAGCTATAGGCAGTAAAAGTTATACATTATAAAGAGTACTTTTATACAGTCTTAGTCTAGAGTTATAGTTAGGTTTTAGTAACTTTATGTACTTATTATTATAGTAGCACTACTAGTGCCTCTTCTTTTATTAAGTGTTATATGCTAGCTAATTTCTAGGCTAATGCCTACGCTTTATGCGTATAGTAGAGCTATAGTCTGCATTATAACTACTACACGTAAGGGGTAGTGTGTTCTAGAGGGGGGGGGCTAGTAGCTTTTCTTTTTCTGTGTAACGTACTTCACGGGCGAGTTGCTCGCACACCTAAGTCGCTTACTTTTGCCAAGACCCCACTAAACCACCCTTCCTACACTAATGCATTCCCCACAACACTACTTAGACGCGCTAAAAGAATGTTAGATACAGCTTACGCTCTAAGCTTTTAAACAAGACATAAAACTCTTAAAAAAATATGCTATAGCTATGTGCAAGGTCCTATAAAAGATAATAAATAACTACAGCGCTAGATAACTTTTATAAGCTAATTCTACAGCTAAATTATAAAAGCTAGGTAATAAAAAGAAGCAGGTAATTATTAAGACTATACTTAAGCTATATGCGCAAGGAATTTCCCCTTAGATAGCATTTATAGCTAATATAGCTAATTCTTTGCGCGCTAAGCGTAATCTAGGCTATGTTTACATAAACTAGCCTAGTACGTTTGTAAAGCGTTATTTAGAGCTTAAAGTAACATTTAAGCGTAAGTACAACTATAAGAGAGCCCTCTACAAGAGTCCTAGAGTAATTTAGGGCAGGTTTAGCCTTATAGAGAATATTAAAGCTAAGTATAGCATCTAGGATAATAACATATATAACTTTAGTAAGACAGAGTTTATAATTAGCTAAATATCTTTTAACTATACTTGCGCTTAAAACTTTACTTTAAGCTCTAAATAACGCTTTACAAATGTACTAGGCTAGTTTATGTAAACATAGCCTAGATTACGCTTAGTGCGCAAAGAATTAGCTATATTAGCTATAAATGCTATCTAAGGGGAAATTCCTTGCGCATATAGCTTAAGTATAGTCTTAACAATCACCTACTTCTTTTTATTGCCTAGCCTCTGTAATTTAGCTGTAGAATTAGCTTATAAAGGTTGTCTAGCGCTATAGTTATTTATTATCTTTTATAAGACTTTACACATAGCTATAGCATATTTCTTTAAGAGTTTTATGTCTTATTTAAAAGCTTAGAGCATAAGCTGTATCTAACATTCTTTTAGCGCGTCTAAGTAGTGTTGTGGGGAATGCATTAGTGTAGGAAGGGTAGTTTAGTAGGGTCTTGGCAAAAGTAAGCAACTCAGGTGTGTGAGCAACTCGCCCGTGAAGTACGTTAAAGTAAAGGCAGAATATAATTAAATAGACCTATATAAATAGAAGAGAGGTAACGCGTACAGAAAGCAACTTTTTAGATAAAAAGAAAAGTTACTAGTGTCTGTACATAGCAGTAGTGTTATAGTTTAGATATAAGTAATTGCGCACTAGCAGGACTATATATCTATGTTATATAATGCTTGTGTGTAAACCTTTATGCGCAAACATCTAAATATCTGTAAGGACAGAGCTCTGTACCACTACGCTAATACAACCAAAAAGGTGCGAATAATCAACCAACGTTAATTATTGCGTACAGAATAGTATATATACCCGTCGCACGTAAGCACCATCTCGGCCTTACAATATCTCTCTTTTTTTCTATATAAAGGAAAAATAAGAGTAATAGAACTAAAAACATGTTGCCTTTACTTTACCTACCTTATACGCTGTGCACACTGTACACTACTCTTACTCTTGCTACTTAAGTGCTTATACTATAAGCAGCTAGCTGTTAGAGCCTATTTAACAGTAAGAGTAATTTAAGGCATTATTAAAAGTAATTTAGTAGTTAGTAGAAGTTAATTAAGACTAATAGTTTTTAATCTAGTTAGCTACTTAATTTATTAGCAGAGCTTGCTCTGCTTATTATATTCGGGTTTGCAGAACAAAAAGTTGAGCAGAATCTCCTCTTTTGGACGCGCTAGTTAGTCAGAATTTCTTCAGATAAACCCCGGTAACGCTATTTCTCTGTCACCTTATGTATTTCTTACATTATTTTTTTAAAAAAATGTATACCTAATATAGGTGCACCTTTCTGTTAATTTGCATGAAGTTTACTCTAGCATGCGTTGTGTAAAACATGTTTA
>NW_022985204.1:44052-51927 GCF_010093535.1 Lindgomyces ingoldianus
GAGCTAGCTATTATTTACTTTTTTAGCTATATTAGTGTGTTAGGGATTAGCATTAGCTATATTAGTGTGTTAGTGATTATGTAAAGCTATGTAAGTGTTACAATCCTTGCTCCGGGGGAGCACTCGGGTCTTATGATATTCCTAGGGGGGAAGTAGGACGGGTGGTAGGGGCCAACCGGTAGGGTGTACGGTCCTACGTACAGGCTATTAGGCTAATAGAGGGAGGTAGAGAGACCAGATTGTGGTTTGCCCTTAATGCAGCAGTAGGGAGGCCAGGTTAAACAGTCCTGTTAGACAAGGTTAGAGGTATATATAGTGCAAGATATATAAATAGTATTACAGCTCTTTAGAAAGCTAAATGCTACTTAGTCTATATAGGGAAATAAACTAAACATTAAACACACCTCCCTAAGGTTGTTTAATGTGGGAACTATATACATGTGCTAGGTGCGCTAAGGGGAGCTGGTGGGAGCTTATAGGAGCCCGCCTAGAGGAACTTCTATAAGCTCCCCTGGGCTCCTATTAACACGCGGCCTGTCTCCCTATTAGACAACGCATTCTTCCGCCACTGCAGGCAGCTGCGCTGCCCCCGTGTTCTCCGGTTGGTCTGTAAGCGAGCCCTGTCCCAACCCAGCTAGACTGTGGAGCACTGCCGGTGGAGTTACGCTAGTCCAACTGTAGACTGTAACACGCTGCCCCTCCTCCCTAGCGGTGTCCTTGCCGCTCTGCTTACACAACTGTGTTAGTAAAAGTTTGTTTATAAAGTAGGCGCTTACCTACTAAAAGGCATCCTTAACATCTATTTCTTTTATACTAAATAGCTTGTTAGTCTTATTTATTCTACTGCTTTTATGTTACCCTTTGTTTTAATTCTTTTTGCTAGATAAAGATAAGGCCCTATAGCGCTTGCTAATTTTTAAAGTTGTCTTGTGTATTAACTTTATCCTTAAACAAATGCGTTAAGTGTGTAAAAAAGCATAGTAAATACAACACCTTTATTTCTAATACTGCGTAAGATTAGCTAGAGAAGAAAAGAAAGACACTTCTTTAAAAGGCTAAGGCCTTATAGGCCTAAGATTATATGTTGCTAGATAAGTAATAGGCTTAAAATTAGAAGTAACTCTGTCTCTAAAAGGAGATGCTAGAGGTAATAGATAAAAAGCGTTCTAGATAGGATTATATCTAAAAATTACTAGATTTATTAGAGGCTTAACATGTAAAATACTTAGAGAGGGACCTTTTCTTCTTAGACAAGATAGAAGCTTTTAAGGCTAAAGTAAAGAGCTATTCTTCTTTGTAACTTTTATTAGCTAGGACTTGTCTTTAAAGGCTACTGCTATCTAGTAATAACATAGCTGTTCCTTTTAATATAGGTGCCTTATTGCCTAGCTAGTTTCTTTTAGACAAGCCTAAAGGTACTTTTATACTAATAGCTGCGCATTCTGCAAATTTTTAGCTAGTTTCTATGTGTTTTTACTAGTAAGCTACTTTTTTTATTTTACTAAAAATTTCTTTTAGTTTTTTTAGTTGCTTATAATATATTTAACTTTATATTCTATTTCTTTGTCTTTTTATTTTTATGTAAATAAAGGAATTTCCTTAGGTGCTTTCTTTAGTCTAGAGATGTAGAACTATAAGTGTATCTTTATGTGTAGAGAAAGCTTAAGCTTATAGTTGTCTTATTAGGTTTAGAGGACTTTATATAGTTTTATTCTCTTCTTTGCTAGCTTTCTTAAAGGTTAGGGTATCTTAAGGTTCTTAGTATTAAGGTATACATAGTCTCCTAGATAGATATTAGGTTTTAGTTATTATAACTTATTTGTGTATCTTTTTATTGTTTTTTTGCTAGATCTAGCTTCTATAACTAACTTCTTATGTATATGTTGTAAGTTTATTAGCTAATTTATTAACTCTTATAAGTCTATAAGTTAATTTCCTTAGAGTATAAAGTAAAAGTTATATCTAAAATTAGCTTTATATAGCGTTTTCTTTATTATAGCTAATTCTACATTGTTAATAGCTAGCTATGCTATTAAAAGCTATTCTGCCTAGTTGTTCTAAGTGTAAGAAATGTACTTTCTTAGAAATTTTTTTACTTCTGTGTTTATCCTTTTAGTCTAGCTATCTATCTGCAGGTAGTAGGCTATTAATAGTTTATGCGCTATGCTAAGGTGTCTTATTGCTGCTTTTTAGAAGCTGCTAGTAAATAGCTTATCTTAGTTAAAGATAATAATCTTAGAGCATTTATATACTAATATTATGTTCTGTTTTAATTTATAAATAAATCTTTTAGCTATTATTATTTTCTCTAAGGGCTAAGTGTGTAGGTATTTAGTAGTTTTGTTAAAAGCTACTATAATTATGTTGCACATTCTTTTTGTTCTTAGTTTCTTAGATAAGGGTAGCTTTATAATAAAGTCTATTATAATTATTATTAATAGTAGTTTTAGTGCTTTAATTAGTTAAAAGTACCTATAGGTTTTATGCTTTTATAAGTTATTTTTATTACAAGTGTTACATTCTCTAAGCACCTTTATGCATAGCTGTTTTATCTTTAGTATCTGTTATAAAATAGCAGCTTTTAGCTTCTTTTAAAAGGTGCCTATTCTTAGATGTCTAAACATTAGGGATTTATAGTATTCTTAGATTAGGTTTTTTTATCTTTACTTACTTACTATAAGTATGTAGAGTTCTTTTATAAGTCTAGGCTTATTATAAATTTATTCTTTAGTAGTTTCTTTAAAGAGTGTAAACTTCTTAGTTTCTTTTTTTTTTTATTAAAGTAGTTTAGTCTTTAGCTAAGGGCGTTAGCCTGCTAGTTCTGTGTTTCTAGAACATGCTTAATAATGTAGTTAAACTAGGCAAGTTTTATTACTTATCTTATGTGCATTAGTAAGAGTTTCTTTACTGTTAAAAATATAACTAAATTTACATAGTTAGTTATAATATAGAATAGCTTTGCTATTTTATGTAGCTCTGTAGCCTATACTCTTACAGCGTTTAGTATTACCTTTAGTTCTTTATTAAGTATACTGTACCCTACTTTAGGTCCTAAGAACTTAGCAGAGTGGTACGCTACTAGGTGCTACTTCCTGTCCTCTTGTTTCTAGTAGAACGCGGCCCTGCTGGCTTCTAAGGACGCGTCTGTGTGGATCTTAGTATCTAACTATAGGTTGTACATTTGTAGTACAGGTTTATTTATTATAGCTTGTTTTAACGCTATAAATGCTTTATTTATTTATAGAGTCTAAACAAATTTTGCTATTGCCTATTCCTTAGTAGTAGTGTTTATTAATAGTATAGTAATTTTTAAGTAGTTTTTAATTATTTGTCTTATATAACTTAATAGTCTAAGGAATTTTTTAACTTTTTTAACTATTATAGGTTCTAGCTACTTAAGTACTTTTTATATTTTAGCTAAGTTAATTTTTATTTTCTTTTTATTAATTATAAATCTTAAGTATTTTATCTTAGTAACATAAAATTTACACTTAGAGAGCTGTAAGTAAAGTCTGTATTTTCTAAGCTGTTCTAGAACTTTTTATACCTTCTATACATAGTCTTCTAGGGTATTCTTTAAGTAGATAAGGACGTTATCTAGATATACTAAGGTAAAGACGTTAAGATATAGATTAAAGGCTATATTAATAATTTATTAGAATATTACTAAAGCATTTATTAAGCTAAATAGCATTACTAGTAGCTTATAAAGTCTTTATAGAGTTTTAAACACTATAAGCTACTTATCTCTTTTTCTTATTTTTATCTTATTAAATTTGTCTTATATGTTAAACTTTATAAAGTACTAAGTTTCTTTTAGTTAATTTATAATGTCTTATATAATTAGTAAAGGAAATTAGTTTTAAATTATGTTATTATTTAGAGTTTTATAGTCTTAATAAACTTAAATTTTTTTTTTCTTTTTTACAAAAACTATAGCTAAAGCTACTAGGCTATAGCTTTCTTAAATGTGGCCTTATACTAGCATTTTATTAATGTATTCTTATAAGGCTTTTTTCTATGCTTTTATTAAGAGGCAAAGTTTATAGGTTTTTAGACTGTAATCTTCTATTAAGTTAATAGTGTAGTTTTAAGGCTAATGTAGTAGTAGCTCTTCTAGATCTTCTAGTGTTTTAAACATATTCTTATAATCTTTATACTTAGCTAGGATGCTGCCTTTTTTTTAGATTTAAAAGATGCTAACTTATTTTACATCTTTATTAGCTTTAATTTTTTTATAAAAGACTTCTTTAAGTTTTTTTTTAATTATTTTTATTACCTAAGCTTTTAGCTTTTAGTAGGGAAACTTCTAAAGTTTTCTTTTTTTAGAGTAGTAACTACTACCCTGCTTTACTTGTTTATAAACTAGGTATTAGTTATTATAGCATGCTAACTAGGTTATGTGTGCATAGTTGTTAGAAGTTTCTATAGTTATAGTTCTCTAGTTAATTACAGAATTATATGTTCTAAGCTAGTTATAGCCTAGGATTACATTATACTTACTTTTTAGCTAGAGTATATTTATTAATCTTTAGTTTTTTATGTTTAGAGTTTTAAAGTTTTTTTATATATTTCTAAGTTAATTTATCCTTTACTGTACTTAATTAATAATGCATTAGCAAAGGTTACTTTAAATAGGTTCTTTTTTATGCAAAATAGTATGCTCTGTTTGTCCACCTAATCTTTATTTATTACAGTAAAGGTACATCTGCTGTCTATAAGAGCTAGCCTAGGCCACTCTTTGTACGTGAAGGTAGTTGTTAGGCTATGTCCTACCCCTTATCCTACTGTAATTACTGCTAATATATTATGTTTAGTCTCTTTATTAGAAAAAAGATAAAAGTTAATGTTTTATAAGTTATTATTAAACTTATCTTTTTTTTATATAAATTTAGTGTTCTTAATTATAGTAGTTAGCTGCTTTACATTTATAATCTTTAACTAAGTAATGTAACATTAGATAGTCTTCTTTTCTTACTACCTTTTACTAAAAATAGTAGAACCTACAGTTGTCTTATTCTTTACACACTGCCTATCTCTTCTACTTATGCAGAGGGGCTGTTTAGCAGGTGTAGTAATTTATAGTTTTATAGGCTAAAGCTGTCCCTTACTATAGGCATCTGTTGTAGTTCTTCTTCTATGTAGGCTACTAGCCTATTTAATGCTTATTATCCTAGTGCCTAATACAGTACTGTTGCATGCACTAGTACTAGGGGTATAGACAATTATTAGGTTTATGTAACATGTTAAAAGAGCTCTTCTAAGTCTACTGTAGGTATTCCTGTGTTTGTACTATTTAAACAGGGTGTTCTTTCTATTAGCAGTTATTAGTGCTATAAGTTTTATTTTTACAGAGTGCACACTAACTATAGCTTTATTATATTACTAAAGCCTTTTTACTAATTACTAGGCTTAGAAGTAGTGTCTTAGGCTTTCTAGGTACTAGCTTTAGAACTTTAAACTAGGCAAGTTTACTTAATTCTTCTAGTTTTTAATCTCTAATTTTAATAAAAAACTACTATTATTTTTATTTATTTATAATGTTGTACTTAACTCTAGCTATTTATTGTATAATGTTAAATGTAAGGTAGTTATTACTAATGTTTATTTAGTAAAGTAAAACTATGCAATAGCTTAAATAGTTATATTATAGTCTACACTTCTAGCATTTATATTCCTAAAACTATTAAAAAAGCTCTCTTACTAAAGTACTAGAAGTCTAGTCTTAGAAAGAAAACTACTTTTTTTTTAAATATTTATAATATATTTTTAGATCTAAGTCTTTTCTTTATATCTTTTAAAAATTATAAGGTCCTGTAACACTATATTTAAGCTACTAAAGTTTTAAATAACTACTTTTTAATACACTTTAAAATAGTTGTTTAAAGAATAGTTTTTTTTACATTACTAGTAAAGTCTATTATTTAATTTTTTTAATATTTTCTTATTTATAAGGCTGTATTTAGCAGTAATAGCTTTTATTATTATAGTAGTATTTTTATTCTCCCCCTTTTAAAAGTCTAGGTAGTTTTAGCAGAAATGTTCTACTTTTTTATAGTTTAAGTAGGCCTTATTCTCTAGCTACTTTTACTGTTTCTTTATTAAAGGCAGCTTATTATGTTCTAGAACTTAGCTTTTTTTAAAGAAGAAGCTTTATGTATACTTTACATAACTAAGGTTTATTAGTTTTTTATTATATTATAAAGGTTTTTTTTTTAAAAATAAACTTTAGTTTTTAAGGTGTTTTTTTTTATTTCTTTTCTTTTTTATACTCTCTGTAATAGTTATTATAGGTTATTACTTACATAATAAAGTTTTTAAGAGTAGTTAGTTTATTACTATACATAAACTTATCTTTTACTATTTTACTTAGTCTATTATAGAACATGTAGCAGAGGGCTTTCTAGTCTGTCTATCTGCAGATAGCTAACTGCTCTTAGAAACACGCTGTGTAATTCTAGACTAGACTAGTCTTTTATTTTATAGTGTTTAACTTATTAGCTGTAATTTTTATTATTAAAGATTTTATAAATAGCTGTTAGAGCTTTCTTAAAGTTTTTAATGCTACTAAATATTTCTTTTATTTTAAAAGTAAGTGCTTTACTATTTGCCCTAAAGTTTATCTAGTTGTCTGTGTAGAGTTAGAACTAAATTATAGGGGGGCCTTTTAGGTGTAGTTCTATTTAGGATATTATTTCTACATTAGTCTAAAATGCTTTTTTGTTATATTATATATAAAAGTAACATTTTATAAAAAATAGTTAAAGGTTTTTTAATAATCTTTTAAAAAGCTTTAAAAAGGCTAGTCTTAAAGTCTTTTTAGCTATAATACTTACTTTTTTTATTAAAATGTTCTAGATTTTTACTAGCTTTACTTATAGTTTATGTATTTAATAGGCTTAGTTAGTAGCTTTTTAGAGGCTTAAAAGTTTAAAAAAATTCTATAATTTTACTACTTTTTAATAAAAGTTAGTAATTTTTTACTTAAGTTTTAGTAGCTTACTAACTTTATTACTAATTTACTAGAGTTTTTTAATGTTGTTCTAGATTAAATTAATTTGTCTTGCTAGAACAGCTTTACTTTAGGTAGAAACTTCTATAAATCCTAATAGCACAGCGTAGGCTATGTTAGAATCTAAGTTGTGTTATAAAGTATTTATACTTTTTAGAAGAGGTAGTGTTTAATGTTATAATCTTTACTCTAGAGGAGCACTTAGGTCTTATAATATTCCTAGGGGGGAAGTAGGACGGGTGGTAGGGGCCAACCAGTAGGGTGTACAGTCCTACGTACAGGCTATTAGGCTAATAGAGGGAGGTAGAGAGACTAGATTATAGTTTGCCCTTAATGCAGCAGTAAAAAGGCTAGGTTAAACAGTCCTATTAGACAGAGTTAGAGGTATATATAGTATAAGATATATAAATAGTATTATAGCTCTTTAGAAAGCTAAATGCTACTTAGTTTATATAAAGGAATAAACTAAACATTAAACACACCTTTCTAAGGTTGTTTAATGTAGAAACTATATACATGTGCTAGGTGCGCTAAGGGGAGCTAGTAGAAGCTTATAGGAGCCTGCCTAGAGGAACTCCTATAAGCTCCCCTAGGCTCCCATTAACACGCGGCCTGTCTCCCTATTGGACGACGCATTCTTCCGCCACTGCGGGCAGCTGCGCTGCCCCCGTGTTCTCCGGTTGGTCTGTAAGCGAGCCCTGTCCCAACCCAGCTAGACTGTGGAGCACTGCCGGTGGAGTTACGCTGGTCCAACCGTAGACCGTAACAGTAAGGCACTAGAGACATAAGGAACTGCATTAAATGTATTGCTAGAGGAGTCCTTTACAAGAGTCTATATATATGCAAAATAATTAGGTGGGTCT
>NW_022985204.1:53312-91336 GCF_010093535.1 Lindgomyces ingoldianus
TACATATAAGCTAGTGTTAAAGTAATAAAAAATTACTAAGCTTTAAGTAGCTAATAAGGCTACTATGTAATATAAATTATATAAAAAAAAGTAAATTAAAGTAGAAAAAACTTTAATAATTTAAAAAAGCCTACACTTAATAGCTCTAAAAGAGTTTAAAGCGCACAGTAATAAAAAAAAAGTAAAAAAGTAGGTATAAGCTAAAGTAAGTAAGCTATTCTAAAGGCGCTATAGATAGTGTAATTAAACTAAGCATAACACATAAACATGTAAGTAAGAAGTAAAAGTAGTATCTAAATAATATTCTAGGCTGTACTGTACTATATAGTGCTAGAGCAGGTTGTTATAGACTATAATAGAGTGTGTTAGGGTGTGGTCTTAGCAAAAGTAAGCGACTTAGGTGTGTAAGCAACTTGCCTGTGAAGTATGTTAATAATTTAAAAAAGCTTACACTTAATAGCTTTAAAAAAGTTTAAAGCGCATAGTAATAAAAAGAAAGTAAAGAAGTAGGTGTAAGCTAAAGTAAGTAAGCTATTCTAAAGGCGCTGTGGATAGTGTAATTAGACTAGGTATAACACGTAAACATATAAGTAAAAAGTAAAAGTAGTATCTAAATAATATTCTAGGCTATACTATACTATATAGTGCTAGAGCGGGTTGTTATAGGCTATAATAGAGTTTGTTGTAGTGTAGTCTTAGCAAAAGTAAGCAACTTAGGTGTGTAAGCAACTCGCCTGTAATGTACGTTACTTTAGAAGTGTTATATTTTATTTAAAAGCTTAAAGTATAAACTATATTTAATATTCTTTTAACATATTTAAGTAGTTTTATTAGAAATATATTAGTGTAAAAAGAGTAGTTTAGTGTAGTCTTAGCAAAAGAAAGCAACTTAGGTGTGTAAGCAACTCCCCTGTGGTGTATGTTACGTTACAAGACTAATTTCTTCTTTGCAAAACGCAACGTCTTGTAAAACTGCTCTCTTTCTCAACGCCCCCCTTCTCTTCTTTAGAGCGCTTCAGCTCCTTAAACTTTTAGAACAGAGCTTAGTGAATAGCTAGACTAGACAGTACCGTTAAGCCTTCTATCTGAATACAGACCTTACGCAGAAAACATGTTAGTTATGTTGTTGCTTCAAAGGGGCACAGGAAGCCTCCCACAAAAGTGCTGCATGTTCAAGATCCTACCTTGGCTTCTCCCACCACTCTTTCAGCTTGCAAGACTGATAAACCACACCTTCTTCCTAATTGCGAGTGGCAGGAAGATCGAGAATCTTATCCTAAACACAAACCTTACTTCAAAGTATACGGTCCCAACTTCAAGCAAACTTCACACAGCATAAAACACAGGACGAATTTATTCTAATCGACACATCAAACACTTTCAATAAGCAGAACAACAGTCATTATCCATCGTCATTCATAACTCGGTTGCCCGTAGGCCTTCTCGGCCGCCGACGCCAGGGTATCTTCATTTCTAATATACAAAAAAAACTTTTCGACGTGCCCCTAATCATCCCCAAAGTACCTCCCATCCACCATCTCAACGCCCGATCATGGTAAACAGGGTGGGGCTGAGGAAGCAAGGCTCACGACTCAGTCCTTCTTCCTTAGGAACCGACGACTTGCCTTCCTTCTCAAACCGCCCTTCTTCTCCTCCCCCCCTGCCAATTTGGCATGCCCGGACATCGGTTTCGCGTTCTCTGCGCGCCAGAATGCACGCTTCTCATCGATGACGCTTTGCGTCAACGAGCCGAAGCCCTTCTTGACGAAGGCCAAATCATGCAGGACGTTCGGATCCAAACATCTCCGCGGCAGGTTCTGCACAATTTGGAACAGCTCTGGGCTATCTGGGGACACTGCGCGGAGTTTGGGCTCCCCAAGCTTGAAGATGGCGAGGGCGTAACGAAATAGAGCGCGGGGCCCCTCATAGAGGAATGCGTCCCATACACGGAGAACAGTCTCAATAGGCAGAGCCCCGACGAACAGCGACATGAACCAGCTGGTGCAACTGATTGAGACGGACGGAAGGCGCTGGAATTTGCTGTCTGGGTGGGATGACGCCCCAAGCCCCCGATTTATGGCGTCGGTATCGTTGATGGAGGTCCAGACTTTCGGAAGGTAGTCTTTGACTAGCATCATTAGGACGTTGACTTCAATATTGGTGAGGGATCGAGCGTGAGCGCCCGGGAGGTGGTATTGGGTTATGATCGTGAGGAGAACGAATACGCGCTCGCAATCGCCGTCAAGGAACAAGAGCAGGAGCCCGGCAATGAAATTTAGGCTCTGGCAGTAGCCGATGGACGGGTTATTGAGTGCAAAGCACTGGAGGACCTCTCGCAAATCTTTGATCATCTTAGGTTCTTCGTCAGATTCGCCAGTCGGATTCTCAGGAGTCGGTTGGGGATCTGGCTTAAAGCGGTCGTTATCGGGGAAGGTTCGGTGGAGATCGCGCTCGATAAGTTCGCGGTCAATTTCGTTGAGTTCGTCTCGTCGCAGGCGCAGCATTGAGTATAGTCCCGGCATCTGGCTCAGCACATACGGTCCAGTCGAGTAAAACCACCACATATTACCCCTCCACTCCGGCGGATATCCCTTCCTCGCATAGCGCTTGACCTTGTCACAACGTTCCGGAAATCGGACAGGGAGGATACCGGCGTCGAGAAGAATGTCTTGCTTCTTCATGAGAGCCTGCCATTTCTGTCGCCGACGCCCGACATGGACTTGATATCTCTCATACCAGTCGTCGTATTCCTTGACACCGATGAGCTGGGTCTGCTTCTTGAAGCCGTAGTGGTCACGCGGGACACCCTCTATGGACATCACCACTAAGGGCGACGTAGGTGAAGGAGGTGAAATAGGTGAGGCTTCCGTCAGGGGAGAATTCGGCCTAATAGAAGCTTGGTTCGACGTAGCACTGGTCTGGAAATTACGCTGGTTGTCACCAGGGCGTTCAGGGCCAAACGTATGGGACTTTTGCGGTGGGCGCGGTAGGGTGGTGCCAAGATCAAACATCTTGCTTCGTCGGTCCATGAAGTCAGCGGAGTTACGACGGGGGACGTGGTCATCGGGAGCCACTGGGAACGGCTCAGATGACTTCGAGGCAGGTACCTGCACGGCTAGAGCAGGCCGCTTCCCTTGTGACCCCCTATTTTCATTTCCTGGATTGGATGCGTCCTTCGTCGCATACTTCTTGGAATACGTTTGGATCTCAGCCCAGTCCTGACGGGATAATCTGGATTTCGCAAGGGGAAGTTTCGGCAATCGCTGCATTTCCAGCAGCTCATTCCGAATCGTCTCTCGTTTCGACTCACTACGAACAGGCCATACCGGTACATGTGCGAGCTCAATTGGGCTGTTTGAAGGACTGGGCGTGAACTTGGCGGAACTCGGATGACGGCCCTCTTGCAACTCGGGACTCTTGCGGCCGGCTGTCTCACTGGTACGATGATATCCTTGGAGCTCAGGACTGTTCCTAGATCCCGTCTCGCTTTGTCGACGGTGGCCTTGGAACTCTGGGTTGTTTCCAGATCCGGTTTCACTCGGCCGCCGCAATGCTACTGGTTTATACACATCTACAGGGCTATGAAGTGAACGTGTATCGCTCGGCTGCTTGTGCGATGATGCGGGTAAGTCTGGACTGTGGTGTCCTGATGCTCTGCTGGGACGACGCCACGGATTGACAGTACTATTGGAACTCTGGGGAACTCCTCCATCACTGGGCCGTCTTCTCTCTTGACTGGTGATCTCAGTTGGACTCTGGGGCATTTTTCCTGCTCCGCTTAGGTGCTGCCATGAGTTCCGGGTCTCGGTTGGGCTGTGATTGGTCCGCTGTGGGCTCTGATATCCCGTAGGACTGTACGAAAGTGTAGTGGGACTGAGTTGAAGAGGAGGAAGAAATGGAGCCCCCTTACTCTGTCGCTCTGGACAATTGTACGATTCCTGGCCACTGTTAGGCCTGGAATGCTCATTCTGGATGGAACGCGAGTCTTGGACCGTATGTTTTCCTGTGTCTAGAGGAGAAACTGAACGCCGCCCCTGTGGAGAACCTTGCTGCGGCGGCGGATACCAATTGGTGTCGATGTACGATATTGGACGAGTCTCGCGTCGCTCATGCAAATGCTGGACTGGATGTGATTCGGCAGCATTCGAGACTCGCTGTTCATGTTGCGGGGACGCACTTGATGAGCGACGGGCCTCTGTAGCTGGGGAACTAGTTGAGGAAGTATCTTGCCGTCTATGTTGGGTTGGATCCTGAGTCTGCCGTCTATGCTCTTCCTCGTCATCGTCATCAAAGTACGACTCAATGACATCTGCAGCATCATACGAGTCAATGATGTCAAGGCCTGCATAGCCATCTTCCTCACCGCCTTCGTCTTCTAGGCCCTGACCATCATAATTTGCAATGCCCTGACTATCTGTTCGCTCAGCTGAAACCAAACTGACATGGGCGTCACTGGTCGAACTGCGCCCAGTTGCGAAACTGCTGCGTTCGGTGCCACTGGCCTCGACGAAACTGGAAGCATTGGTCCATCCAGATCGAACGCTGGATCGCGGCTCTTCGGCTCGAAGCTGACGGAGGGGAGGTTGTTGCTCGGCGTGAGACCAATTAGGTTCTCCTCTGTTGGGTCGGTATGCCCCCGACAAGTTGGTCCTGTCTGCTCCCCGAATAAGTCCGTAGTCCGGGATCGACGCTGCGCTTCTCAATGGAGGATGTGGTGAGAATCCAGGCTGGGACGACGATGTAAAGCCGCGTGGTCTGGCTTGTGTATTTCCCAAAATATCCTCGCTAGGGGCTGCCCATCCAGCTTCGTTCTGATTCACAGGGTTGCTTGCCAAAGGATTAAACATGGCCCTCGGATTCCCTGGGAGGCTCGTACTGCTGGGGTGACGCATCCCTCCGGACATCATAGAGAAGGTTGGGGAAGGGAGAGGCTGTTCTGCTCGCGGATATCCTTCGTTTAGTGGAGATGGCGCGGCGGCGTGGCGGAGAAGAGAAGGCGCTCGCTGTCGTGGTGGCAAATATGGAGAGGGAAGCGAAGGTGGAAGAGGCGGACTTGAAGACGGTGATGGGCTGTATGTCGGTCTCTCGTAGGCAGGGGGGAGCGGGGCACCAGTCTGCACATTCGCCGGGTGTTTGGACCGTAGTGATCCAAAGCCTTTTCTCGCCGGTGCTGCGTATGGGTGTAAGGGTTGCGGGGAGGCTGGTGGAGTAAACTCGCTGCCCGGAGGTCGATATGGGAGGTATTGTGGTCTCGGGTCGGCGGTAGGCTCATGGCCAGAAGTGTCAGCCTTCGGGTCCGTCATGGCGACCGAATTAGTCGATGGGGATGCGGGTGAGCTCTCGGTTGCGTGGACAGTCCATCAGGTTAGCGGATTGAAGGAGATAAGTAGGCTTTCGATCGTCCTGAATGCCCAAAGCAGCTTGAGCGAGAGGTGTGGAGAGTGGAGGACGGAGTGCTGCGCGGTTTCGACGAGGTCGCAGCGCTGTTGGGATGAGGAGTGGACAGAGGTGATGACTGCGGTTGAGGGCAGAGTGGTTCTTCTGATCGGCCCGGTAAAAAGCCAGCTCTGAGAGCGCTGGAGGTCGGGGCAGAGGTTGCAAGGTGGTCAAGCTCGTGGAGATCTCGCTAGGCCGGCAGGGAAGAGGCCTCGAGGGTAAACGAATGTTGAAACTCGCTGCGGAGCTAAAATAAAAGCGAGAAGCGTTGTATTCGAGAATAGAAGGGAGCAAAGGAGCGTGTGCGGAGGACGCGGCGAGGTGTCTCAGCAGGAGACAATGGTGAAGGAGTTCAGTGTCAAGCCAAGCTGGGAACGGTTACACGATGCTAGTCTGCCATTCACGACAAAGTGTTCGGCGCTACCGGCCCCAAGCGCAACGGCATCCCGTCCACATAAATTAGGTCGGAGCACGACTCTGCAGCCAATCTCGGACTCCCCAGAACCGGCAGGCTGGCCTTTGTTCTTCCAAATCCAAAAGCCAGACATACTCCGGAGCCCGCTCCTCTCTGCAATCGTGCATTGCCTCCCGCCGACCTGTCTCTCGCTCTCTGCGGCTGCTGCTGTAAACATTCATTTGGTGGCGACAAGCCTACGCGACGCGAACAAGGCTGACCCAGCAGACGGGTGATCTTCCTCGCCCTTGCGCTAGACCCTCTTCGCCCAAGGGATCGCTTTCCAGAAGCTCTGCAGCCGCTCACAAGCCACAGCACCCCCCATCATGACCATGACCATGGGCATCTTGACAGCTGCACTGTGACATTGACGCGGTGTTGGTTCACTGCATTGAAAAGGGAGTGTTTCAGGGGCTCTCTCTGCAGCCTTGCAGTTGCTTCTGACAGTGCCTCGAGTGAGAAAAACCACCGTGAGATGCTGACTCGTTAATATGAGCATTTCGATAACCGCACCTCCATGTTGTCCGCGCTCGAAGCCCTAGGCCTGGAGGAATGCTGACTTGAATAAATTTTCTGTGCCCTTGCTCCCCCAAAGTGAACAGTCCTCTCGTTCAGCCCCGTGACGAACAACCTAAGCAGGAAATAGAGCAGTGCGTCACAATCAGCCGCCTCACATTTCCCGGTCACCATCCTGGACTGCTCGATGTAATCGTCCGATCTGTGCCTCTTGATCCCTTCTGACGGCATTCCCAAGCGACCAATACTTCCGACTGCCGGGGTTGCACACAGCGCGCCGTATTCATTTTACCAGAGACCCCATGCATTGCCTACAAAATCAGCTATGGAAATGCAAGAAGATCCATTGGGCCAAAATCTCCAATTGCCTCCAGTCCACTCGTATCTGCCAATACAGCATTCCGGTCAGATGCTAGTGTCGCCGAACGCCCAAAAGATGCAGTAAGGGGGAATTCCAAATACCGCCTACCACGAGACCCCTCACAAGGTCTACTTCGCATATCGCTTGACCCAATCCTTCGCTGTCTTGTCGAACTCCTTGCGATTCTCTTTGTACTCGTTCGCGATAGACGGCTCGATGGCATCGTCGGCATTCGGCTCGATCAGGAGAGTCTGAATGAGGCGGAGGACAGACACGACCTTGTTGGGCGGCTTCCACTCGTCAGGGCGCAGCATTCCCAAGCACATCGATCCTTTGTCGTCGTTGCTGACGTTAGGATGGTATATCTTAGTCTTGAAGCTGACGACGGGGGGCTTGAAGGGGTACTCGGTTGGGAACGTCATCTTCAGCTTGAAATGTCCGCCCTACGGAGACTCAACAGTTAATCCCACTCAGTAAAAGGAGATGCAGTCATGGACAACGTACAGAGTATATTGACTGCTCGGGGCCGTCCAGGAGAATCTCCCATTCCGTCATATTCTGCTCGTCGAAGTTGATCTTCATGCCCGAAGGCGTGTCTTTCATACACTCCCCGTACTCCTGAGGGCTATTAGCTACCGTGCACTGGTGAAGGTATGAAGCATGCAACTTACCTTCATGATCCGCTTCTTTGCTCCAGCGCTCATGGTGGCTGTGGGTTGTCTCGTGCGGGCGTTGTGTGCAGTCGCGCAGGTTACCTGAATGTGTTGGAGGGGCTGCAGAAGGCGGGGAGGTTTATAGGGTCCAATGAGCCGAGGAACTCGAATTCTAGAGGTTTTGTTGATAAGATGAGCGTGATGAAAGTCACTAGGCCCTCGCAAGGTGAAGGCGAGGTCGTTGGGAGGTAAAACAGTGTGTGGGCCTTGGTGGGGAAGGATGATGATGAAGAAAGCAGGTGTGCCCGCCAAACCTTCTTTCCACCTCTGAGAAACTGTCGCCTGAACCGCCTGTTTTCCACAACATCTCACACTATACCATCCTTTTGCGGGCCTCTTCTCACTAAAGTCCAAGATGGTCTTTTGCATCCAAGTAGAACCCGTGCAACCTCAAAATATTCTGGCGGAGCCCTCATTTGCTTTGGAAGACCATGGTCGAGATCCAGACTAACTTGAATCCAATTATAGCCAACCACGCATACAAGTACATCAAACCAGCAAAGAAATAGGGTTTTTAATTTCACAAACATATAAATAGTCGCTCGCATGCCATCTCCGCTAGCTGAACAGACTCGAAGATACACCAAACAGGAGCATTTCCAACAACACTGCCAACATGTCTTGGGTCCACTAATCTTTCCTAGTCCTAACCCCTCCTTAGACGAGAATGGAATTCATTGCAAAGCAACCTCCCGCTCGGCGTCATAGACGGATAGCAACAACAAGAGGCTGGTATATTGCTGGAGGCGCTAAAGATCTTCAAGCTTGATCCCAGTATCTACTCCGCCAGCGCTACGACAGCGTAGAGAGATGTGATACCCTTATTCATTCCTTCAGGGCCCAGCGCTTTGGTGACGACTTTGGGGCTGACTGCTGTGAGCCACGATGGAGGCCGCCTGCATACCCGCCGCTACATCTCTTTCAGTTTGAATGCCATATTTCGTGCGACGCTGGGCAAGAACAACGATAAGGGTGGGTCGCTTCTGAGGCAGAACGAGCTGAGGTGTTCAGCCGCATTCTGTCATATCCCTGTTTTCAAGTTGTTTCTGATTTGTTTCTTCTACTCACAATGAGGCTGAAGGCGTCGTCAGGCATCGTGTTGCGTTGTCGGCTTGGCGGATTTCTTGGGCAATGAGATATCAACTTGCATGGGAAGGCATATTCCCCATCCGCTATCGAATCAAGGACAAGCAAACAACGCGGCCTGTCTGCCTGGGACCATTTTCTACCCAGTAACAGAGCGGAGGAGCCAATTGACGAATCGAATGCGCGATAAACACAGCCCGATGCACGGATCAAGGTGGCAGGCTGCAGGGGAGGTGACCTTGGCAGGGCCATGTATAAAAGGCCGCCCTCCCCCACAATCTGTTGGCACGCCTCTCGACAAGCCAGAGCCTGACAAACCGCTGTGCTGGATCTTCACTACCTCGTGTTGATTCACACAAAGTCCTTTCGGATCCAGCATTTTCTCTCTGAAAGTGCGAAATCTGAGGGCTTCCGGAGCTCCTATATGCAAGCTGCGTCAATCTAACCTGTCCGCTCTCTTTCAGTACTTCCGTCGCTCGCTACGATCCCTCTCTTCGTCCAAAATGTTCGGTAAACGCTCTTTTGCTAGTTCGAAAGAACGCTCGGGCAAGATCACAAAACAGCCGAAGAGATCGTTTCGCGAAGCCTCAAAACAGAGGCAGATGATCGAGAAGATAGACTCGCGGATGGACAGTCCGATGATGGAGAGGTGTGATCCCACCGCCTTTCAAGCTCGAGTCTCGTCCCCTGATGTAGTTGAATATAGTGTTTCCCCGAGTCTCACCTCGGCCATCGTGACCATAGTCGTTGGTTCCGACCAGCGACTGTTCGCCGCACACGAAGACGTCCTCTCCCATTCCCCGTTCTTCGCCTCGGCGTTGCGGGACCAGTTCTTCGAGTCGTCCAATCGTCGCATCGATCTGCCGACGGAGGAGCCCGAAATCTTCTCCTGTGTTCTCGAGTATTTGTACAAGGGAGACTACTACCCGCGCTTGGTCCATGACAAGCGCCGCCAAACCTGGATGCTCGAGGGTGCAGTGTCCTCGCCCGACCCCAATAAAGGCGGCCGCGTAGCCGCCGTCGAGCCCACAATTTTCCACTCCGGTGTTGGCGACGTCATTCTCCGCGACACAGCCGTGTACTGCGCGGCGGAGGTGTACGGCCTCGAAGAGCTTAAGCGGCTCTCCCTGCGCAAGCAGGGCCTGCAGAGCGGGATTGAGGTTGGCACCATTCTGCGTAGTGCGAGGTATGCCTACGAGAGCACACCGGACAGTGACTCACGACTACGCGCTCATTATCTAGCGCTAATTATCCGCAGTCGGAAGACGTTCAAGCGTAGTGGAACTATGCAGATGGAAATGGAGATTGGGGGAAAATTGTTCTTTGACTTGTTTGTGGCCATGTGCAATCATATCGATGATATCGTGGATGTGACGTGAGTTTCCCATTTCGTTCCCGGTTATGTCAGAGATGAGATCCTCTGTCTGTATGCGCGACGCACATTGAAAATTCGTTTATTGACTATCTGCACGAACAGAAATGCTCGCACCCCGAAATCAATCTAAAGATCACAATCCTCAACGCTCGTCAACGGCGCACGCAATAACGCACGGAGCCTGTTCGTTATCAGATACCCCCCAAATTGGTCAAGTTAAGCAAGTAACTCGCATCTCGTCTCTCCCCCAAACACCCCCCCCCCCGTGGAAAGGATTGACTCCCCTCCTTTTTGGCGCTTTCAAGGGGATTAACGGCTTGCGGTTGCATCTTTCGGAGTTTTGTTGTCAAATTTCCCACTCCCTCTTGTTGTGTATTGCTTACCCCAATCTCCCACCATCGCTCACTCACGATCTCACCTTCCTTAATTGACACCCCCGCCCGCGGAAACGACATGCTGCGATTTGCATCTTTACACGAATTCCCCTCTCCTACCTCCCTCCCCTCTATGTAGATGCTATCTAAGCCTTTCCCTGGCGCGCTAGCGCGTTAGATGTGGCGCAGACGGCCTCTTTTAGAGGGATGCGGGGGGCTGGGAGAGAGTACTTGGACACCTGAAATTGAATTTCCTTTGTCATTGCACTGCACAGGTATTAGGAGGGTGGTGAGGGTGTAGTAGTGTGTTGTTGCGAGCGGGTGGAAGCCCATTCAGGAGGGAAAGGAATGGAGGGAAGAATGCATAGTTCCGTGATTGTAAGAAGCTCGTTGCTGGAAGGACCCCGAGCGGTTGATGGACAGGACTGGACTGCGTCTGGCGGTGTTGGCCACTGGGGTTCGGAAGCGGGTAGATTGCTGATGACCGCTTGGATGGCTAGATTGACTGTGGATGGTTGGTGTGCGGTAGGCTGGGTAATGAAGTGATTTAAGCCGCCGCTATGCTGCTTGTGTCCCTTGGTTGTGAGTGAGTGGTGCTTGTGATGTCCTGTATTGTGAAGTTTAATATCTGTTTTGTACATGTCCGTTGTTTCCGATGTTGAATCGCGGTGGCTGATATCTGGTGGAAGACTGCTTCAGATACGATCTCTCTCCCCAGCATTGTGATGTGATATGATGTGACGATTTTGTTCGCCATCCACATGCAGTCTACGTCATGGTCCGGGCTTCCAATACCTTCTCCCGTTTCAGCCTTCCAAATGCTATGTCGTGCATATTCCCCCTTTCAGTTCAGGCTCCTAGAACGGGAAAATCTACGTCTATGTGACATGTATGGTTGAACTCGGGTAGCAGTCCCGCTATGTTTGCGATGTCTCTGGGATGCGATGCGGCCGTGTCATGTGGCCTCAACATCGGCTTCAGTATTTAACACCACAGCCGCTTTGGCTTTTCGCAAGCTAATATTTGATTATATTGTCTGCGCTGTACCACAGAGCTGGAGAGTTTAGTGTAATTATTGCGGTGGGGATAGTGTGGGGAAATATTATGGTGTAGCGAAGGAACAAACTTGTATCAGGAGAATGTAATCTTCCTCAGGAACTGTAGATTAGAGGCTTTGGGAATGGATCGCGTGGATTTGGCGACGAACTTTGTCGGAGTCAGGAACCGCCCGGCGCTGGAGCGTAATTGAATCATTGCTGGGGAAACGGGGGGACAGTCGCGGAAGGTATTCCGAATTCATTCTTTTGTAGTGAACACTATGTTTTCATTTCATGTCATACCCCATGTAAGATCAAAAAGAGCCACTCAGCTAGCTAGAGCAGCTGATCGACAAGTCGACTGAACCCGCATCGCTATGCCATCCCCTTGCTCCATTCGTGTTCTAACCACTAACTACATTCATCATCAACCACTAGCGTAAACAAGTCAGGAGACATGATAAAAGCAGAACAAGACCAAAGTCAATCGCCCAAGAAGTGCTAAAAGCGAGCGCGTACGTCGCCTAGATATCGCAGAGCATAGATAGATGTTTCGCACCAATTAACAATAATGGATGTGGCAGGCATATCATGAGCGCAAAAGCGCGAACAGCAATATCAAAGAAACTAAACCGCGCAAGAGAGAAAGAAAAGGGAAAAGGAAAAAGGAAAAAGGAAAAAGCAAGTCCACTTGCATACATGGAAGTTTACAAATGGACAAGGTAGGGCAGGACAGGGATTTATGCCGCCAACATACCTCTTCGCGCGAATGTGGGTGCCCATGCTAGTAAGCTTTTGTGATGCAGAGTGGCCATAATAGTTTTTGGGGGATATTGCAAGAAAGAAGACCAAAAAAAAGGAGAAATAGAAAGAAGCCCCACTAGAAAGGGGCAGTAGGAAAGTATGATGTAGATTCTCATGACCAGAAGCAGCATACACGACATGCTGCTTCTCGTATCAGCAACGCGTACAAGTACATAATTAGAAATATGTGTTGCCTAGAATCGGAAATTCGTCACATGCTTCATTGCATTCGCTTTCTCTTCCTTGCATCATCCGGGTCGTCCTCGTCCGCGCGCTCTGCCGTCTCAGCGGGATTAAGCAGAGAATGTACATTAGATGCCATACTTGAGCGTCGCGTCGGAGGGCCTGGGGTGTCAATGCCTTTGAACGGGAAACGAGCCCCCGGTAGCGACCAACTACTATCTGCGCTTAACGTGGATGGGGTGGTATCGCTTGTCAAAGGCGGAGTGCCTTGACGAGATGACTGTTGACGAGGACCGCGGGGAAGTTGGTATTGCTCTAAAGCATCACGGAGCTGCTGGTCGCCGCCTCCGATAGGAGTCCGATGTGGTGACGAGGGCCACTGGGAAGAATTGTGTCCGGATGTATAGGGCGAGTGCGTCGGCGGTTGTGGTTGCCAGCCATGGGTGCGAATATCTGCCGATGTATGCCGCCTATACAGATTATAGGGAGGGGAGGTACCACTTGCGCCTGGATGCTGAATAGAGGGTGGAGGAGGTGGGGGTGGCTGGTGACTCGCCGGGGTTCTGGCAGAAGAAGGAGAGTAATTACCCGTGCCTATTGAGCCATATCGACGCGGAGAAATCGCCATATGGGCCGGGACCGGAGGCCTAAATGGCGCTTGGCGCGAGTTGTTGGCCAACGAGCCTCTTCGCTGCTCCGTGATATTGTCCTGGGGTACTTGCCGCGGGGAAAGAGGGGGCTGGTTCCCATTGTCGAGCTGCAGGAAGTAGGATTGACGAGCAGAGAGGGGCTCCTGCGGTTCCTCAATGGCGCGCAGCATCTCGGTTTGCCGAGCAATATCTCGCTGCATCAAACACACTGCCATTGCTGTAAGTGTGTCGTCTGAATAAGGTGTAGCAAAGTTCTTACCATCCTTGTGGATTTGATTTTCCGGGTCCGGGACCAAGGCTATAATGTAATTCGTGAGCTCGTGATTCCACTACCCCCTACATTAGCTGCTGGAGATCTGGTCTCGACACATGTACAAACCTGGTGACATCTCATCAATCCCTCCATTAGGACTTGATTTTTTTGATTGAGATAGGCGCAGCTGTCCTCTGACCGCTGCATTCGCGTGTGCATGTCATAAAGGCTATGTTCAAGGACATTGAGGCGTGATTCGACCGGATCGGGCATCGGTTCGACAGGTGCTCCGACAGGCGGACCGGCAGGGACTTTTGGGCCAGTGGAAAAGGAGTCTCTGTGGATGAGCGCATGTCTCGAAGCGCGCCGCTTGATTTCTCTCAGGCCCACCAGATCCCCTCTCTTAAAGCTGCCATTGCCGTGCTTGAACTCCCAGAGCGGCGAGTCAGGCGACCCGGTGTGGAAGACGTCGCTAACTGTAACATGCCTCAACACTATTTCGATGCAGAAGATTATGCTGCCATACCTTTATGAAAGCCATACATGTTCAGCTGTCGGACGAATGAGGAAATGTTGGTGTGCTTAAAATACGATCTACAGGGCGGGTTAGATAGATTAACTGGAGGCCAAAGCTCCCAGATCTACGTACGACAATACTTTGGAAAACTCGCTAGATGGCGACATGACAAAACTCTCGTTAGTGCTCGACCATGATATAAGATGCTGGATTGTTTGGTCTTCGAGCATGCTGTGGTCACATTAGCCGACGCTGTCGGTTGCACGGGACTCGATCGACCCACTTGTAGAGCTTGTGAATAAATGCTGTTTGGACAACTTTTGGCTGCTGTGCTGCTGCGGCCGCCCCGATTGCTGGCGCGGAAGCCCCATTTGTCACACCATCAGAGTCGCCGTTTGTTGGTTGGCTTGCTCCGTTCCTGTCCCCCACAGGACTGCTTAACACTGGGGGACCCATGGTAGGGAGGGTAGCCGGCGTGATGTCCACCTGCATTGGGTCTCGGGGCGGTGTCAATGTCGAAGACCCGGTGGACGAGGGTAGGATGGGGATGGATTTATGTATCCCCTGAGTATGCGAATCGGCGGAAAATGGACTTCGACGTACTTCTGCGGCGGAAGCCATAGCTCTCGCCACGAGAGCGCAACGTTGCTCGTGTCGTGGGGGTGGGTTTGAGGTTCGACACGAGTAACCGGTGGATAGCCGTCCTCGAAGAATATGTTCGCGCAGCCAGATAATGAATAGTATGCCCGTCCCAGAATGCTGCCAATGTGGAAGATTGCGATGAATCGCAGTCCAGAACTCCGAGTATCTAATTTATCACAGCAAAATCAACCGCCGTTATACCATTATAGAAAGCGTGGAGTCGGGCGGCGAGCGGTCTTGAGGGCCTGTTGGCTGGCTCATTCGATGTCAGGGGCGGGGGGCGATGATGGACTTCGCAAGTCTCGATCAGCGGCGGGCAACGGGAGGGAGGCCGATGGCACTTCTAAAGGGGGTCGGGCGCAGGCGGTCAGGACAGGTCCTGGGTGTTCTTTGTCGGGTTGGAGAGGTGCGGTGAGCGGACGAGAGCTGTCGGCCAGGAGGAGGAGCTGTCCTGCAGCAGAGAAGAGCCGCACACTTGTCGGGGCGCAGACAGAGGCCCGGTTCCGCTGCAGATATGCGCGATGGAAGAAGCTGAAGGGGCCACACAGCAGAAGCTTGGCGGAAGGAGGAGTTGGGGTTTTGGATGGCTGCGGACCGCGGCGATGGGAGTGTCGCAAAAGCAGGAGGCCTATGCACGGCCGCGCTGGAAGCTGCAATCTGCAATTCCAACAGAGTTCCCCTCGAATTGCGTAATGCAGGGCTACGGGGAGATCATGGCGAGGAGAGCGGAAAGTAACAGAGCGTCGTGAGGCCTCTGCGTACAAGACACGGGGGTAGGTGAGAGGGCCACTGGGGGGTTCAAATGGTCAAATGGAGATTGGGGAACGGGGTCTGGGCTTCTGCAGCGCCCGGCAAACATCCGCCTGCTGGCCTTGAAAGAAGCCGTCTGGGAGCGGTCTTGCTGCCGTTGCAGGCCCCCTGCTCCACCCACACTGGCGAGGGCAAAGCCCACGGCGCACCCGCATGCCACAGTACGGGGGACTAAGGCCCGTGGCTTGGGGCATCTCTGCCGAACAAGAGCCCCTGCACGCCGTCCGCTGAGCGACCACATGCAGATGCAGCAACTGAAACGACAGCCGGGCTCTGTCCAGGACTGCTATAACCGTCCTATAACCTTACGCGTCTCTCCTGGGTGTGTTCTATACATGCGCTGCGAGTGATACTATGCAGCTACTATTGGGAATGCTGGCCACACTGGGCCCGGGAGGAGCAGCAGCAGTAGCAGCAGCAGCAGCAGCAGAGAGACAAGACATAAACCATGGCGGCTTTGGCACTGTGCCTGTGCCAGAATGCTTCTCCGTGATCGTGAAGGCAGGACTGGACGCTTGCATGCATCCTCCTCAAACACTGTGCGCCACGAGAGGCCCACGACCGAGCTGCACGACAGACAAACTTTCTGCAGCTGGAGGCGATCTCCTTGCCGCTCGGCTGGTCTCTGTCACGCCGCGCACGGACTCAGAGTTCCTGGTATTCCCACTCCCCGCCCTTGCCCTCGCCTCTCCTCAACACTCAGCTCTGTCAACCTATGAAAGGGTTGATTGATTGCTTCACTAACCCTAAGCACTCACCAGCATAGCGCTCAGTCTCCAGCCTCCATCTATGATGGAGGTTGACACTGTAATCCAGGCTTTCAGGAAGCTTGGAAACAGCGACAGGAGAGCCGCTCTCGAAGCTCTTGCAAATGAATTCGACCCGTATGAGTGGCGTTTCATCCAAGAGAAGCTGAACAATAAGTCTTTCTCCCGCGATATTGTAGGAGCACTCCCAGTAGAGCTAGTTTCCCATATCTTCTCACACTTGGACATCGCCGCTGCCTACTATTACCAGATCGTGAGGAATCTCCAATGCCTTGTTGACTGCTTGCAACCTCGGAAACCCCTAGTGCTCATATGAAACTATTTTGCTGACCTTCGCATTATAGGTTTGCAAGCAATGGAGGGAGACGCTTCGATGCACGGCTATCGTCAAGCCGACCCTGCGAGCATGGTTTACCGACAACGACCGCCCTCTTGCTCTCGGGCCTTACTTACGAGACAACAACAATGATGATGATGGTGATGATGATGACTACGCCCTTTGTCAATTGAAGGCAGAGTATATGCATCGCTTTTGTACCGGCAAGCCACACAAGTTCTTCACCCTTAGGACCATGTTCAGCAACCCAGCTCGCGGCACACTGCTCTGCGGAGACTACATGTCTTGGGTTCCTGGTAAATTCCCTCGGACTATCAACGTCCTAAATCTGCGAACGGGAGTACTTCTTCAGGAGTCTGGCGATGCGCGCGAGAAAATTCATAAAGTCGCTCTATCAGAATCCATTGTTGCTTTCACATCCCACAACAACGTCTGCTACGTCCGGGACTTAGTGACGCGCACTCAAAGAATCTGGAAACTTACACCGACCATGCTCCAACACATTGCGTGTCGGGATCGAATGATTGCTTGCGGAGGAGTGAGCGAAGGCATCGCAAAGATATACCTGATCGACTTCGACAAACCCAAGGGACGAACCATCGACATTCCGATTACAGAGGCTCCATTCGCTCATCGTAGGACTGAGTAAGTGTATCTTAATTATGTCTTTTGTTGAAAACTTTAGGGAGAGAGCATATTAACTCATGTGTATTAGTTCTCCGAGCGAATATCCTATGGCCTTGCTTCCGGACCCTACGTCACAGACTGTTGTAGTCTTTTCAAGCGACTCTTTCCGGCCACATACTCCACATGTAAGGACCGAAGCCACTATCTACTACAGTAAATTCGCCATCGACGGCAAGCGACTCCTCGATGACTCAGTCACCTTCCCGAATCTCGGATCTATCTGGCTTCTGGGACTCTATCCAGTCGACAAGGAAGGTCGATTTGCTCTAGCGGCCAATTGCCAAACAACATCTGATCTAACTAGCGAGTATCCCTACAGTTTCAAATTCGATAGCAAGGTAGCAGCCTTTACGAACCCCCACTTTCCTAATTCTGAACTTAATCCATGGACTGAGCAAGGAGTCGCATGGTGGAAGGATACATTCTTCCAAGTCCTATCTTGCAACAGCGACACAGTTACAATTTGCCAGGGCACTGGTATTCCGCTTCAAGGAGGTGGACGTCTTGCGACAGAGACCAAGTGCAGCGACGAATCCGTCCGAATCTTCGTCAACGGCTCCTTCGTTGTTGTTTTCCACCTTAATTCATGTTTGATTGATATCTTCTGTTTTGAGGCGTCTATGCCGTTTCCAGAGGGCAGCTCCACCTATAGGGTCATCAGTTCATTTTAAGGTAAAAATGTGTGTGGATTTGGAATCCATTTGGTTCAGTCTCTCAAATAGAAGAAAAGAATAGCTTGTAGACATCCTTGCTAGACTTTTGAAATAGTGTAGTATGTGAATTATGGCTGCGTGGATAAATCGTGAAGTCTTGAAGGTAGTAGTGAAAGTTTAAAAATTGTAGTTACCGTTCGTAGAGAAAGAAATCGGCACCCTTCTTTTTTTCTTGCAGGGATTGATAGGTTCTGGACTCAGTTCTGTATGGATGTATCGACCTTCTTGCCGGTGTTTAGGAAATAATTAGAACCTAACTTGAGTTTGTCCCCATGAATGCTGAAGTCAACTTGGCAGCAGTAAATGCTAAGAAATAATAATTGACGGGTCGCGCTCTGGAACCCTGTTCGTCAAGCGCGGGGGGCGTCCCTCGAAGTTACATAGTCCCACGCCTTCGGAGCCCTCCGACTTCGTTGACTCTCCGCATAGCAAAATTTGAGAGCTTCCACAACCTACTCCAGAACACGCCGAGAAGGTATTTCGAAATGATTGAAAAGATCTACGTTACATACAACCAGGCACGTGTTACACTTTCCTTACATGCGCTCAGTCTGAAACACTGCCCACCCCTCCTGCGGGCGCCTCCTCGGGACCTCCGCGTACCGCTACACTGTGTCTTGTACTACTTCCAAGGTACTGCATGAGCATCATGCTCGACGCCCTGCGCGTCTGTGGCGTTGCATGACACGATCTCACCATATGATGATAAGATCTCTAGGGTACCCTTAAGATCTGGCCCGCAGTGCCCCCCCGAACCGGGCTGCAGGCAAATTTACCCAATTTACCCCTACAGTTAACTGACGACAACTATCATTAGGTCCACAAGCTCTGTCAGAACTCGGCGGAGCGCATTCTGAATGAGTTCCACCCGAACCTCATGATCGCTATTGGCGGTGGAGGTTATGTTCCCGCCCGCATCCTGCGGTATGCGAACCATAGTCACATTTTGGGAGCCCGGCGCTGATACGATTGTGCTACAGATCTTTCCTCAAGAAACCTGGATCTCCGAATATCCCTATTCAAGCAATCGGTCTCTCCCTCTACGAGTCCCTCGGGACAGATCCAGTCGAGGAGCCCGGAACCAAGGTCACCCGGACGCAATGGCTTGATCTCAGCAGCCTCGAGATGGCGAACCTTATCGGCAAGAACGTCCTCATTGTAGATGAAGTCGACGACACTCGGACGACGTTGGAGTACGCGGTAAAGGAGCTCCAGAAGGATGTCGAGGAGGCACAACGGAGGTTGGGTCGCGAGGACGAGAAGACAGCGTTCACAATATTCGTACTGCACAACAAGGACAAGACGAAGAAGGGCACGCTTCCAAAGTCGATCATCGGCGACGGCAAGTACCTTGCAGCAGAGACGGTCGGAGACGTCTGGATCTGCTATCCCTGGGAAGCAACGTAAATGTTACTCCTTTCTCAATTTATGCTCTATACTGATGTGTGTGTAGCGACATTGAGGAGCATGACTGCTTGGCACATGCTCAAAAGAAAGGCTGAATGTCCTTCGATTCCTTCATTCGACTTTCATGCGCAAGATGTGATGGGGATATAGGCGCTTCGTAATTTACAGATAAAATGGCAGTCAACAGCGGAGTTAGTAGATCATTTGGCGCGATCTACTTTCTCATAGGGCTGCCAGCTGCTGCAGTGTGGCTGGCTTATCATATAGAAGGGCTGGTATTGCACCCCCATTAATGAGACCAATTCCTAAGACAACTATAATTGATAAATGGTTCGGTAAGAACTATATGACCATCCATGGCTCTTATGGCTAGCCATTGTGCTGAAAAAATCCGTCTCCTTAAGCCTTTTATTTAGTCTGCTTTTTGCTCCATCTCCTTGTTTGAACCGAACTCTTTAGCAAGCATCTATACACTACCTCCCACTTCCAAAACGCAATCAACCACCAAGCTCAAATTCGTCTCCGGGGCCCCATCACAGACATCCTGTTCTCACACCCCCACCTCAAAAGCCCCCTCCACCAAACCCCAAAACTCTTCCACAACCTCCCTCTGCCCCTCCCCAGCCCTCACAGCCATATACCTCCGCTCATCAATCCTTGGCTCCCAATTGCCCGGATTTGCATCCACCATTAGCCCGCCCGTCTCCTTTAGGATTACCCATCCTGCACACACATCCCACGCCCAACATCCAGCTTCCCAATACACATCTATGCCGCCACTCGCCACCGCGCAAAGATTCAACGCCGCGGAACCAAACGAGCGGAGACCATGCACCATTCCTCCGCCTGCTTCCTTCGTTGCAGCAAGTTTACTAAACGTCCGCGATTTTACGGCGAAGTCATTGCCAGAGCGATCGCTGCCCCATTCGATGGCCACCAAGCATGAGCTTAAGCTTTCTAGCGGCGTGGGAGCGCGCAGGGGGAGTCTAGTAGTGAGGTTGAGGAATGCGCCGTGGCCTTTAATGGCGGAGTAGAGGGTAGATGTGAAAGGGTTATAGACTATGCCGATTGTGGGGATGAGGTTGAGAGAGAATCCGAGGGAGATGGAGACGTAGGGGTATGTGTGGACGAAGTTGGTTGTGCCGTCTATAGGGTCCACTATGAATGTTGGAGCAGGGGTCAGGAAGTCTCCTGGTTTGTATGTCTCCTGAGAAGTGGATTTCAGCACTTGCGAGGGGTTGTTAAGGATAATGGGAGCCGGGGTAATGTACCTCGCCCATGAATTCGAATGTGGGATATTTTTCCTGGAGGGAGGTCGAGACAAACTTTTCGACTGCTTGATCGGTTTCAGTTACAAGGTCAACGGCTAGGTATCAGTGTTAGACTTTCCTAACTCAATGGAGACAGAAGCGGTAAAAATAGAGCTTACAGTTCTTCTTGGATCCTGCACCCTCTGTCGTAGGATGCGCGGATGTGATCATTTCCCCTGCCTTTTTGGCAATAGAGATCATAAGGTCGTGGATCTCTTGGAGATTGATGTCCGCCATAGTGATTTAGAACCTAAAGTCTATTTAAAACCAATGCCGAGGAAATTCGACCAAGAGAAGCTCTGGAGGGTGAGAGAGAACAGGGGGGTGAGACCAAGAACCAAATTACAAGAATTGAAGACTGAGATCTCTTTGCCCCTCAGTGGGGCGTCAATCAACCCTAACATTTTCCTATCGATAAGCCCCAGCGCCACCGTGGAAGCTGTTCCTGAACAATTCCAACATGTGGCTGCGAGCTGGAATGTCAGTGGCTGACTCGGCATCAAAGCACACCTCAACACCTCGGCAACTCTCCCGACCTCGCTCAAAGTCTTTGATGAGAAATGTCCACGCCTAGTGATCCCAATGGCTCAACGCGCTTCTTCACAATGGCCGATGCCATCAAGCACTTCAACAAGGTCCCCTGGGCCGCTGCCATGATAAACGATTCCACCTGGACGCCCAGGAACACCGCATCGAGAATCCCGAAACCGACGTTCGAGGACTCGTTCTTTGCGGAAACACTCGGCACGAATCGCACAATACGATATCTATTGACGCTGCAGCCCACAAAACCAGAGGAGGAGTATCCGCAAGTCAGAGAAGTAAGAACAATCATGGATCTAGGCAACGGGCTGAATGGGCATCCGAATATTTGTCATGGAGGATTTGTCGCCACAATGCTGGATGAGATATTTGGAGTTTTGATTATCGCAAACATTGAGCTCAAAATTAAGAACGCGGGACCGCATCACCCGAACAATCAGACTAATTGTTACACGGCTTGTGAGTTGCTTGTTTCGGGTGAAGAGGGTCTAAGGAGAGAGCCGGGCTGATTGTGCGAGCGCAGATTTGAACACTAATTATAAGAAGCCAACACCAGCGCCCAGTGTTGTGCTTTGTACGGCGAGGTTTGAGAAGAAGGAGGGGAGAAAGATTTATGTGTCGGGGACTGTTGGTGATGGCCAGGGGACGGTATATTCGACTGGCGAAGGGATGTTTGTGGAGACGAATGCTAAGATATGAGTATTGGTTTGCAGGTGCGGCGCTCTTGCATATATGTTCGCAGTATTGAAAGTATGTTTGCCTTCACCGTGCAGATCTAAAACTACGGCCATGTTGACAGATTCGAAGATCGCTACAGCCTTATTTCGATGCACTTTCACCCATGAGTAGACCCGAAGGAAGATTTGCAAATAGAGTCGTGGAGATAGTTGATATCTGACTACGCATTCGCATGAGTCACCTCCTTTTTAAAGAGCAGTATTGGGTACAAATTCTTGGGATAGGGTAGACTGGGATACCCATAAAGCCAGCAAAGCCACTGTATTTTCTTAGGCACCTTGCCGGCATTTCTTTGGTTGGTTCTAGGTAAGTATTTCACCTACCTAACTGCTTCCCATGACCACCTTTTCGTGCCTGTGAGTTCGTCTTAAGTAATGGTATTACCGGCTCTAACTGCACGATCTCCGAGCCCATTTTCAGCTGATCCCCTTCTTTCGAAGGAGAGACAGAAATTGCGTTAATATGACTGGTCCATCGACAAATACAGAAGGTCAATAGTCAAACATTTAACTGGTCCAAAGGAATTTTATTCATTTCTCTCCTCCGCAAAAGCAAAATTAATCTGTTCTCCGATCGCACGCTGCCATTCGGATCGATCAGTGACAGGCGTCTAGTGTTAGGATTTTCGCCAGCCATACGGGTAGGGCCCTCCTTATCCAACGGAGTAGTCTTCGCATTCTATCATACTTTTGCAATCCATCGGATCGGACGACGAGCCGCCCTTCGAGGCCTTTTCAGTTCTCATGACATCACCTGAGGTCTTTTAGACGCAAATCGAAAAGGCGCCCCGTTGTCCACTAAACGAATCACCTCATTTACGCGTGCATCCTTTTCATTTCCATCTTCCTTGGACCAGGTAACCGCAACAAGCAACTCCAAAACCCTAGTCTCAACTCTCCTGCGATCGACCATCCCAAGGATCTCACGAGACCTAACGATGTGACACTGCCAGCGGAGGTCAACAGCAGCGTTAACCCGGTAGGGGGCACGCGCACACACTAAACCCCGTCTTGAATAGGGAGGTCAAAGGAAGAGAGTTGGACGAAGTAGTACCAGGTCGAATGACAAGGTATTGTAAAGTTTCTAATACCCCGCAATCACCGCTGCCCCAGGCGGAGGAATGCAGACAGATATGGAAATGACTGGGGTAGAGCGGCTGCGGCTGCGGCCTTCTTCCTGGAAACGGACGAGATGCCTTCAGGAAAGTGGTTTCACATGATTGTTGTTTAGTGTTGCTCAGTGGTTGGACAGCTGCCGGGGATAAAGTGACGCTCCGTCCCGGTGACTCTCGGCTGAATAAGGCTAGTCTCACGTATCCCCAAAGGGCCTTTCTACGTCTCTTTTCTCCGCTGAAGTTTGGAGGATATTCGCACTACTACTATCTACCGGAATTGCATTAGACGGCTTCGCTGGAACCTTTCAACGCCCGAGGTTATATTAAATTTTAGTCGGGACCTTAGCCATGCAACGTTTGAAGGAATTAGGGTCGCCATTACACCGACAAGGCATTGCACCTGTACAAATGACCGGATCCATGAATATCAGCAGCCGGGTGTGAGGCTACATGAGTGGCCAAGTAGTTCAAATGACCATTTGTCCAAGAAGCGCAGGGATTCGGTGTGCCTCCCTACGGATACCGCCTCCCCACAAGTCAAGGGCAAATATAAAGACTTTTCGTTTCCTCTTCCTCTATCCTCCGCCTAACAACACTTCATTCCTTTGCATTTATCCTTTCTTCTCTTGCCATTCCTTTGGAGTTGTTTCTCGCGCTGTAAAATCATTAGTTATCATGCGGGTCCTGCCTCTCATCTCTTGCCTGCTGGCAGTAGGAGCCAATGCTCTTGTTGACCTTCCTATCATGAGCAGTATCATTGAAGATGCTCTGAGCTCCTTAGACATATCCATGGCCAATCTCACCACTGCAGCTCCGGTGAAGACAACATTGGCGACCATCTCTGCATTACCCACTCCCTCTGGAGCTATCTCAGTGCTGAAACCAGCGGTTGCCGCCTCTGGGTATTGGATGGCAGATATGCCGAAACAGGGTATTGCAGCCTTCAATTCCAATCCAAATGGCTATAAGGTCTGGAGAAATGTCAAGGACTATGGTGCTAAAGGTAAGTTGACGCCCTTTGTTTGATCATGTCGTAAGTAACATTAGGGCAGGCGACGGCGCAACCGACGACAGTGCTGCTATCAACGCTGCAATCACTGATGGAAATCGCTGTGGACCTTGGGTCTGCCAATCAGCTACTGACACTCCAGCCGTTGTCTACTTCCCTTCCGGTACCTACATAATCTCGCAAAAGATTGTTCCTTATTACTTCACCCAAATCATTGGTAACCCGAACAACCGCCCCGTTCTCAAAGCCACTGCTGGTTTTACTGCTCTTGGGGTGATCGATGCTAGTCCCTATGGTAATACCGGACAGCCAGGCTGGTTATCTACCAACTTATTTATGCGTCAAATTAGGAATATCGTGATAGATTTGACAGCCATTGCTCCAGCAACAGCAGCGACGGGTATCCACTGGCCGGCCGCTCAGGCAACGAGCTTGCAGAATGTGAAGGTTATCATGACTCAATCTGCGAGCTCACAACACCAAGGCATTTTTATTGAAAATGGTGAGTCAAACTAAGTTCCAAGCATTGTGTATCGGGTCGAGGTTCTTTGTTTTATGTTTATTGATGAGGCTCATTACTCCGTTCCCGTGCCTTTATCCATAGAGTGCTCGGCTAACGTAGATCAGGCTCCGCCGGCATGGTGCTTGACATTGAGACTGTCGGTGGGTTATATGGTCTTAATATTGGCAATCAGCAATTTACGATGCGAAATATTAAGATCTCTAAGGCTGTTACTGGGATCTCACAGATCTGGAACTGGGGTTGGACATATCATGGTCTCACAATTTCCGACTGCACTACGGCATTTTCCATGAAGAATGGCGGCTCGAGCAAGCAAGAGGTCGGTTCAGTCACCATCATTGACAGTACTATCACAAACTGTCCTACATTTGTAGAGATGGCGTGGTCGACGAGCGCAAAGCCCATTGCTGCTGGACAGCTGATCCTTGAGAACATTGCTCTGAGCAACGTTCCTGTTGCTGTCAAGGGAGAAGGTGGAACTGTTCTGGCTGGTGGATCCACTACAATTGCCGCTTGGGGTCAAGGCATCAAGTACACGCCCACAGGGCCGACAAAATGGCAGGGCGCCTTCACGCCTGCAAAGCGACCTACGAATTTGTTGAGTGGCAACAAGTTTTACACCAAGTCGAAGCCCCAGTATGAGGACCTCGTTACTGATTCTTTTATCAGCGCTCGAGCCTCAGGTGCAAAAGGTGATGGCAACACGGACGATACCACTGCCGTTCAAAACGCCATCAACAATGCAGTCCAGGCTAAGAAAATTCTCTTCTTCGACCATGGAGTCTACAAGGTTACAAAGACAATATATGTCCCGCCTGGTGCCCGGATGGTTGGCGAGTCATTCGCAGTCATCATGGCGTCCGGGAGCACCTGGTCAAGCAAGACGAATCCAGTCCCCGTCATCCAGATCGGAAAGCCTGGTGAGAGTGGCAGTGTTGAATGGTCTGACATGGTCGTATCTACCCAAGGCTCCACCCCTGGCGCGAAACTGATTGAATGGAATCTTGCCGCTACCTTAGGCTCAGGTCTCTGGGACGTTCATACCCGCATCGGTGGTGCTAAAGGAACCAACCTACAAGTCACTCAATGTCCAGTCGGGGCTGCGATCAAGGACGACTGCATGGCTGCTTACATGTCTGTTCATATCACGAAGACGGGGTCTGGTGCTTATTTAGAGAACAACTGGTTCTGGGTAAGTATCCCGCCACTTTTGCTGTTGATACGAGTACTGCTGACCTTCGGTAGACCGCTGATCATGACCTCGACGATGCCAAGAACAACAGCACCCAAATCTCCATTTACACTGGTCGAGGCCTTCTCGTCGAAGGCTCAAACGTTTGGCTTTGGAGTTCTGGCGTCGAGCACCATTCCTTGTACCAGTATCAGTTCGCCAATGCCAAGGATGTGTTCGCCGGGTTCATTCAGACTGAGACGCCATACTGGCAGCCCAACCCAGATGCCAAAAACCAACCATTCCCATTGGCAAGCGCCCTGAGCGACCCAGATTACAACTCTGCCTGCCAAGGAGCCTCAGGTAATTGCGACACTTTAGGCCTGCGAATCTTGGACTCTCAAAACGTCCTCATCTACGGCGCTGGGCTGTACTCGTTCTTTATCAACAACAACAGCGCTTGCAGCGGCGCAGATATCGCCAACGGCAAGCGGATTTGCCAGACCCGGATCTTCAGTGTCGAAGGCAAGTCAACTAATGTGCTAATCTATGGCCTTAGTACCGTTGGCGTAGAGAAATTGATTACGATTGATGGTAACGACAAGGCAACCTGGTCGGATACGCTCAGCGTTTACTCGGACACCATTGGACTCTTTTCCTACAATGTCTAAAGCTATCTCTAGGCCAATCTTGGGGCGATGTCGCACCCACGACTTCCATTCATGTTCATATTTATAACAGCATCTCCTTCAGTTCCGACGGAATTAAGTTCAGCATCTCGTCGGCTGGCAGGGTCGGGGATTAGAATGTTTATATCATTTAGGTCTGTGAGATACGATGTATTCGTCAACACCCTTAGGTTTCTGAATCTTGGACTGGCGGTTATCATGATATCTATTAGAGATTTCATGGCTTTGATGGGAGGCCAGCCGACTGACTTTCACCTCTACTAAAAATGAGATAGGGTCGCATAGCATGGAATGATGATCTTCAATACACCCTTCAACTTTGTGATCTTGTTTACTAAACAATAAAGTTACGCTCTATAAATGTGTTCGGTTTGCAAATCTTCTCTTTATCAGCCCCTTCGACGTAGGCAAGGTCTCAGTTGTCTCACAAAGACCCTCATACTAACATGCTCGGGGGGTTCATTAACTTTAAGGATAACATACTTAGAACAAGTGCCAACAACGAATCATACATATAAGACTTTGAAATTAAATGGCATCGCATCCATTCACTGATCTCGCCGCATCACAGCGTCGCTATTCGGTGGATATTGCCACCAAGGCATTTGGAAGGGTGGAGCAATAAAGAGAATCATGACCACCTGCAAGCATGGCCCTAGAACTTTACTTGTCGGACATACTTTGTCATAGAATGCGCAGTAGACCACCACATTTCCCATGAGTGTTACTTATATGCCTGGTGTTCTGCCTCAAGTTCGATTTGGTTAGCTGCTCGAGCTGTATATTCTTGTTGCATTACGTGCACTAACTATGCCGCCTGACTCAGATGAATAGTATGCATCGAGGGATTTAGGCGCATTCGCTACTTTCAGCTCTTTTCTTAAACGACTACTGAACGACACAGAAGTTGCATGGTGCGAAACGCATATCCACTACGGTGGCCACGCGCTTTGACTTGCCACAATGATGACTAAGAGATAGGGCGCAGTCACTATACAACAACCGTTTTTCCATCCCGAAGTCCTATCTCCTCCACCCTCACAAGGTCATGGTGAGAGCGGGTCGGCCGTCATCCAAGCTGGCGTAATTAAGGTGTTCGTCGATTTCTGAATAAGTAATCATAATTTGCCTTTATTGAAGCCTGGCGGCAGAATTTCAGCCTTGCCGACCTACATTGTGGGCTGTGGGTTCAGCCGATCCTCCAAACTCCGTTATCACAAATTACGGATATGCCAGCTTATAGCACTCTTGCAGCACCTAGCTCTGAGGTGCGATCTTCAGGTGTGATCTATTGGTGCAGCTTAGCAACCCATTCTTCTCAATAGCTTGGGCTAATATTCTCAACAGCGAACTAGGCTGATGGCTTTAAACACCCGATATTCTATTCCTACCGCATGAGCCTGTCCAAGCCCTCAGTGAAGCAATGCGACTTTTGCAACTTAGCAACACTGGCGACCTCAGCCTTACAAAGGACTTAGTAGGCAACGATACAATTCCTCCCTATGCGATACTTTCACACACATGGGGAGCCGAGGCCGATGAGGTTACCTTCGAAGACATAACACAAGGCACTGGCAAGAATAAGCCTGGCTATGAGAAGATCCGGTTCTGTGGAGAACAGGCTAGACAAGATTGCTTGGACCACTTTTGGGTTGACACTTGTTGCACTATATAGACCCACCACCGGTGACAATGCCCTACAAAATGGGCGGTATGTACCGCTGAAAATGACGGGAGTTGTCACCCAGCTTTAGATACTAAATTTAGTAAAACGTATTCTCAATTTCTTACTCAGTCAATTTTTTGTCTCAGGATCCTTGCTCCTCATCATGCAAAGAGGCCAAAATCAGGCCTATATTGAGCCGTGGCTGAGCTCATCCTAAGCAAAACTTGAGCCACCGTGATTGTGCTTGATCCTTACCCAATGCAAAGAGGCTGAAATCAGGCCCGTTTCTGAGAGCAGGCGCCAAGCTTAGGTATGACTCAGCATCTGGATTCGGCCTAGCGTCCCGCGTGACTTAAGCTCAAGCACAATCCCTCCCATATTCGTCGTCTCATTCTTATCCTTTTCATTAACCGCGTCTTCATTGTGCGCGCCATCATTTGCGAAACATGGACACGGCCTCGTCTTATGTAGACGTTGTCACATCGGTTTCTACCATCCTAGAAGAATTCAGTCATCCATTTACCATTGTCGGACAGGCTGCGAATCGATGGATGGGTTCCAACGGATGCTACGACGACGCTATCGACTTACTCCTTCGAGACGACCAGCTCACCCCTATCACGCTAGCCTTGGTTCAATCCGGCGAATGGGACTACTTTGACCTGCATAAGGATCGGCAGGACGACGAGGACTGTTATCCCGAGTTTTTAGAGTACGGTCATGACGCCGACCAAGTTTTAGAGCGCAAAGTTGGGCCAAACGACATATGGTGCTTCTTGTATATTAGAATATGGTCCGAGAAAGCTTTCCACTTGAAAGTCGACGGGGTTTCCTGGTTTAAGGCACCCAATCTCTTTACCGGCTGGCCGACAGTCGTCGAGGATCGTTTCCATCCTGCAGCCGATCGCACTGATGGTTGGTTCTTCGGTCCCAACCTACTATCACGCTGCGACCAAAGTCGTTTATCTCCGCACCCATTGGACGGCATTAGCATCCTCGTACCGAGCATCCCTTCTTATCTCAACGCAATGGTTTACCACGCAACGCAATACAAAACGGCAAAACCGCAACTTTCATTCATGTCGAAATGGCAAATTCGCAATCTGACGAGATACTTGTATCTGGAGCTTCCTGAATGCCGTCACCGGGTTCTCCTCGAAGTTGACGCGGACGCTGAGCAGTTTCTGGGGCAGTTTTTTGACAAGTACAAGAGGAAGCCCCTTTTCAATATCAATAAATCCGGGGAAGTCGTAGAAATCAAGCCATGGGTGCCGCAATCCTGATTGCAGGTGCATTCCCGATGTTCATTATAGACGGAGTTCCATCTAGTCTCATGGTATCTACAGTGCGTTTCTGGCCTTGGTGTTTGTCGGGATACTTCCTACCCTCATATATTATTATAGGCATTCCCAGGCCCTTGGTTGCGTTAGAAGTTTCTTACCCTCGTATGTCGCTATAGGCGTTCCCAGCAGCCTGGTTCATCGCATAGTTCTTCCCTTGCATGTAGTATAGAAGGAAGCTCTCAGCAAGAGAATTGTTTATTTCTCGCTCCTATCGTTCATCCTCCCTTTCTTCTTCCAAGTATCATACTATCGCTCATATTAGGTATACACTCTATCGTGTATGAACGATTCCTAGACCCTCCATAAACTGTCGTACAGCCAGAATGTTAACCTTAGAGTACAGATTTCCAAGAGCAGCAGCATCTCCGGCGAGTCAACATCCTTACAGCCATCCAACGCCCTCCCGAATAGCGAGTCTTATTGTTCGTCCCGCCTTCCGCTTCTCCAACATGCCGCATCCCACCAAGCCGATCTCCGACCCGATGAAAGCAGCTCTGCTTGAGTACTTTCAAGCTTCTATCGATCTGGTCCCGACGATTTGCGCCCCCAATTCATACTGGTTGGGGCAGCTGCCAGCATTGCCCACGGCTCCCGCCTTTAGACGGAGGATGTGGACATTGCTGGCTCTGTGGAAGCGATAACCGCTTTCCGTGCTGCAATCGATTGGGGAGGCACGCGCTTCCATATCTGCCCGGGCGAAACGATTGAGTTCGACAGCCGCCTTAAGTTCAGAGTCAGACTCGAGCTGCTCCAACTCGGCGGTCCATTCGTCGAATCAGTCTCCGCGGTCGAACTTCTTGGAGGGTTCGTCGCTGGCCTGCCGGACTTGATTTGGAACCGTGCAAAGACGATAGTCGGGCGGGGAGAGGATGGTGACATTGCGGATTTCAAGTTCTTGTTGGCAGAAGCGGAAAAGCCGGGACTGACAATCTCACTGCGAGACGACGATATGAGGGAGGTGCTAGAGGAGGCTGGGGAGGAGTTGACGGAGCGCGAGAGATCATTACTACAATCGCTTATGAAGCCGCCGCTGAAAGACGTGGCTTCTAATACCGACAAATCATAACTTTCTTATCCGCTTATATGACTACACATGTGCTATGTGTCCAGAGCGAAATCCATTACCAGGCCAAGCCCGGTTCCTTCAGTATGTTATCCCTGCGTACTGCTGCCCTGATGATCATCGCTTTCCTGAACCCAGCACGCCCAATACGGCTGAGTCGCGATCTCCTTCCGCTTGTTGTTGATCGCGTCAACGAATTCCTCTAGGGAAGAGGCTATATACCATGTTTTAGCGCGTAATGCACGGCCTCGCGTAATGCACAATTTTGGCAATCCGCGCCTTTTACTTTTAAAGCTCTAGAGACTTACACAAATTATAAATTATATAGATTTTTTATTATAATACTAATTAAATGCTATAGATTCTATTCTTAGTAATAATTTACATGTAATACCTTATAAAAAGGTTAATTTGCCTACTATGTTAAGTTCTGCCTAATGCTAGCTCCCTCTTTTTATTTAATGCTGCATTATTATTAAAATCCTTTAGTGTACTAGTAATAAGTGTAGGAGCTTTCTGCTTACCTTTTATTACCTACTAAAAGTTATTTTTAAGCTGTTAATTAACCTGCTAAGTAAGCTTTACCTTTTTTTATTAAGCTGCTTTTGTTTTAAGCTTCTATAGGTAAGCTTTTTTTACTATTACTACTTTATGCCTTTTTTTTTTAACTACACACGCCTTTTTAGCTTTTTTTACTTTTTTATACTTTACTTTTTTTTTTTTTTTAAAGCTGTAGAGCTTTTTTTTAGCATTTTTTATACTTAATAATTACATGCTTTTTAGACCTTATTTAGAGACTAAAAAGTTGCACTACTATAATATTCTAAAGGTGCTTTTAGTAGAAGAGGCTTACTACACTAGTAGTGCTTCTTTTTATTAATTAGCGCATCTTTAACCTGCTTAAGCTTACGCTAAAGAAGAATATAATATACTAAAAATAACTAGATAGTTTTCTTAAGCTTTTATATTTTTTTTTATAAAAATTACTAATAACTTTATTTAAAAGGCCTTTAACTCTTTTTTAATTTTTTATACTAAGTGCTAAGCTAGTGCTTTTACTAGAGAATAGTTACTTTTTTTACTTATAGTAAAATTAATCTAAGACTACTTATAGCTTAAATAGTAATAAACTAGTTACTTTAAAAGCACTAAAGATAGTTTTATACTTAAAAAATATTTCCTAGGCTTTATTAAACATGCTATAAAAGTTTTTTTTTAATTAATAATAGTCTTTAGTATTTATTTATAAAGCTAGCTAGCTTAGCTAAGTAGGCTAACAAAAAAAGTTTAAACATGTAGACATTAAAAAGCTGCAGCGTATAAGTTATATGTAGTAGGTATATAGCTAAGAGGATCTTATTATTATTATAGTACTTAATAAACTTTATTAAAACATGTAATTTATAGCTATCTAAAAATAAAAGTTAGTACACTTATTACACTTTTACTTTAGTCTTATAATTAAACACATGTTTAAGCTATGCTAGGCCTAGTTTATTATTTATTTAATTTATAAGTAATAAAGTAAAAAAAGCTTAATGCTTAAAAAAGTTAAAATTTTATAGCTAAAAGTCTTATATATAGTTAAAAATAGCTTAGTAGATTAGTATAAGTGTAAAAGAGCTTGTAACGGCGCAGGCAAGACAATGGGTCCGAATGCGGTGGGAATCCACTCAGAGGCATATGGGAGTGCGTGGGGACTCTGAACCTGGGAATGCCATTGACACCTATAGGCCTTGTACAAAAGGATATCGGAAAACTACCGAGCTAGCTACAGGGCGAGGTGCGACTAAATACATGAGGGAATAGAGGTAAATAGATGAATGGATGTCTTTATTACGCCCGGCTCTAGCCTAGAGGGCACTAGTAGTTTATTACATAAGCAATTCCTTAGTAATAGCATACCTCTTAATAGCCTATACATGTAAAATATCTATCTCTCTGTATTTTCCTAGCAAACTCTCCTATACCTTTTGTATTTAGTAAGTAGTAAGTATTCTTAAGGCTCTCTCCTCTAAGTGTTTAGTGTCCCTTTGTTAGCAAATAAAGCAGAACCTGCTAGCGTACAAGTGTTAGTATAGTGTAGAATTATTCTTAAAGTTGCAAGATTCTAGGAGTTTTGCAATTATATGCAGCAGCTGTGCAACAGCAGCAGTAGGCCTTGTTTATAATAGGTAACAATAGTGTGGGTTTTAAAAAGAGTTCTAGTTGCTCTAGAACTAGAGTTCTAGGTTATAGACAAAGAGGACAGGTGTCACAGTATCCTCCTCAGATCCTAGACATAACTGTATTAGACGCGTACTAGAGTATTATTAGTGCACGTCTAACATAAACATAACACAACACAGATATAAACTTAAGCATAAACTGCCTTAACACTAACTAAACCTAAAATAGGCTTAATTTATACCTAAAGCGCTTAGACTTTTAAGCTAAGTATTTAATTACTAATTTTCTTTTAAACCTTTTTATTTCTTACATAATATCTTATACTTACTATAATACTTTACATAGTAATTAAACTAGACCTTTGTAAAGCTCTATAACTTTATTTATGCATAATTATAACATTACATTATATTAAAACTTTAGCTAAAAATAGCCTTTAAATCTAATTTAATAAGCTTAGTACTTATATAACTCTAAGCTATTAAAGTAAGCTAAAAAGCCTTTTAAAAAGCACTTACTTTATAGAAAAGCTACTATATTATAAACTTTAAAGCTTTTTAAAAGAACTTTAAAAAATAGCTTTATATTATTAAGCAGTCTATTTCTGCCTTAACTTTTGTTATAGTAGTAAGAACTAAGAACTTACTAGCCTTAAAGCTTACTTAAAAGTCTAAAAATAGCTTAACTTTTTTTTACTTAATACTACCTATAACTTATAACCTTTTTAACTTAGTAATAAAATCTAACTAACTCTCTAATCCCCTACTGTTTAATAAAAAATAGAAAAACTTACCTTTCTTTTTATATAAGCTTTAATATAAACTTAAAAAAAACATAAACTAATTTCTTTTTAAACACTTTTAGTTACTATATGCCTACTTTTAACTTAACTATAATATAACAGCCTTAATTAACTTACTAATAAATAAAAATATTATTAACCTAGATTAATTTATAGCATTTTTATAAGTAACTTATAGAGACTTAAATAAAAAGTTAATAGCTTTAAGTTGCCTAAACACTTTATAATAAAAAAAAAAGCTTTACTTTACACTTTACTAAGTTCTACTAACTTATATTTAATATAAGCTTAAATAAGATAGGTCTAATTATAGCTTTATATAACTCCCTCTTAACTAAACTGTAACGCGCTATAGTAAGAGAACCTTTTCTAAACAACCTTAATATGTATGTAAACCTAATTGCTACCTATAATAATAACATAAGGTTCCTCTTTATATAAGCTCTAATACACCTCTAAACTAGCGCAGTTGCAAATAAAGACCTTAATATAATAAAAATTAATTTAAATTATACTCTAGTTAGTTCTAAAAAGTGTAAAAATTATAAAAAAAAAGTTAATACTTTAAGTATAGTAAGTATAGTTATATTTTTTAAAACTACTTTATTTTTTTTTTTAGTCTGCGCAAGTAGTGCTACTAGTACTTATTAAAGATTTTTACTATTTTAATTTTGTTTTTATAAAGGCTTTAACTTATATTTAAGCCTTAATCCTTTTTACTACTCTTAATGTAGCTGCAGCTATAGCAGTAGAAGCCTATAAAAAGGCTTGTCTTAGGGCTAAGTTACCCTTTAGAACTAATTTAACACTAGATCTTTACTAACCTATAAGCTAAGTCTCTTACTAATAACTAAAAGTACTAAGTTAATATTTCTATATATTTATAATAAAAAACTATATTAGCTTTAATATAAGCTTTTATTAACTTAGAAGTAAACAGCATAAGTTATATTAATAAAAAACTAGCATATAAACTAAATTTTTAATTAATACTACTTACCTAAATAATTTACTTAACTAGATTTAATAGAAAATAACTTAAAAAAGGTTTTATCTTTTATACTATAACTATTATAATTACTTACTAACACTATAAAGAGTAGATTAAACTCTATGTAATAAACATAAAACATTATAACCTAATTCTAGAATAACTATAGCTATATTAGCATAAAGTTACTTTTAATTACTAAAAGTAAGTCTTAAACTTTAACTTTTTTTAATACTAAAATATATGCTTACACTTACACCTAAACAACACCTAAGTAGCACTTAATATAGAAGGTCTCTAAACTTACTTTTTAATAACTTAAAAAAAAACTACTTAAGTAAGGCTAATAAGCTAGGCCTTTTACTAAAATAAGCTATATAAAATAATTTAATAACTACTTAAACTTAAAAAAAAAAGCTGTTAAAGAATTTTTACTTACTTAATTTAAACATAAACTAGGACTTAAATAGTAGATAAACATCTGCTATATAAAACCTACTTTATTTATAACCCTAGCTTAATAACTAGATTATAAAATCTACGCAGTTATAATTTCTAATATAAACTAAGCTTTAGCTCTCTAAAAACACACTAACTTAAAAATAATAGTCTTTTAAAACTACTATAACTTATTATATATCTTTTTTTAAAATAAGTCTAATAAGCTTTTAATATAACACTTATATAATTACTAGATAACTTTTAAGCCTAGTAAACAACTTAGTTATAGGCTACTATATAAAATATTACTAAATAAATTAAAAGTGCTTTAAAAATACTTTAATAAAAACTTAAAAAAAAGTTTATTTAAGCTAGCTTCTTACTAGTAGTGTTACTTATACTATTTATAAAGAAACCTAAAAGTAGACTTTAATTTTATGTTAACTACTAAAGACTAAACACTATTACTATTAAAAACTAATACTTAATTCTTTTTTTATAAGAAACTTTAAGCTAACTAAGTAAAGTAAAGTATTTTATAAAGTTAGATATTATTACTGCTTTTAATAAGCTAAAAATAGTAAAGAGTAATAAGTAGCTAACAGTGTTTTAGACTTAATATAAACTATTTAAGTACTTAGTAATGCTTTTTAGCTTAGCTAACACGCCTAGTACTTTTTAACATTTTATAAATAACTTACTCTAACCCTACCTAGACATGTTCTACACTATGTATATTAATAATATTCTAATCTATAGTAATAGCCTTTTAAAGCATAAACAGCATGTACGCTTAGTGCTAAAGGCTATAAAAGAAGCAGGTCTATAACTTAATGTAGATAAATATAAGTTTTACTAATTAAAAGTTACATATTTAGAATATATAATCTTTATAGATAGCATCTAAATAGACTTTATTAAAGTTTAGACTATGCTAGATTAGTAATACTTAAAAAATATAAAAAATATTTAAGCTTTTATAAAATTTACTAACTTTTACTAATAATTTATTAACAACTTTTTATAGTAAGTAAGCTTTATAATTACACTTACTAAGAAAAAAATTTAATTTAACTTTAACTTAAATTACTAATAGTTTTTTAACTAGCTAAAGAAAGCTTTTACTAAAGCTTTAATACTCTACTACTTTAACTTTAAACTACTAATACTTATAGAAGCTAATGCTTTAGACTATATAGTAGTAGAAGTTTTTTTCTAAACTAAGCTAAATAGGACTATTAGGCCTATTATATACTTTTTAAAAAGAATAAGTTCTGCAGAAGGTAATTATAAGATTTATAATAAGAAATTACTTACTATAGTACACTACTTTAAATAATAGCAACCTAAACTAGAAGGTGCAGCGCATTTAATATAGGTCTTATTTAACTATAAGAACTTATAGTACTTTATAACTATAAAATAACTTAGCTACTAATAAGCTTATTAGTTTAAATACTTATCTTATTTTAATTTTAAAATTACTTATTATTTTAGTTAAAATAAAAAGAAACTAGATACTTTTATAAAGTAATCCTAAAACATCTTTACTTAAAAAAAAGTGTAAAAAGCTTAACACTAAACTTTACTTTAACTTAAGCTATTTTTAAACTTTAACTTAAATAAAATAGATTAAATAATTAATTAAATTATTACTAATAAGTATTTAAATAATAAATTTATTTAAGAAACTTTAAACTTGCTCTAAAACAGCGCTAGTTAGTTAAAAAAGGTAACACTAGCTAACTATAAAAACTAAAATAGTAAGCTATATTATTATAACTAACTTATAATTTTTAATTTTAATAAACTAAGAATTAAACTACTTTAAATTATATACAACTTACTTGTTAAAGAATACCTAGGCAGAGAAAAGACTCTTAACCTACTACAAAGAGAGTACTACTAGCCCTACATGTTCTATACTGTACGCTAATATGTATTATGTTGCTATACTTACTGTAAAGTAAAGGCCTTTTAAAAAGGGTATAATAGCCTACTTAAACTACTTTTAATCTCTAAATAAGCTTAAAAAGATATATTAATTAATTTTATTATAAACTTACCTTTATTTAAAGAGTATATAAATATTATAGTAGTTGTTAATTACTTAACTAAGTATTAATACTTAATACTATGTTCTTTTATAACTGCCTCTAATATAGCCTAGTTATTCTACTAATATGTATAAGTTTACTATAGCCTACCTAATATAATTATATTAGACAGAGGTACACAGTTTGTCTTAGCCTTTTAAAATAAACTTTATAAACAGCTCTAAATTATCTTCTATTTATCTACAGCTTTTTACCTAAAGACTAATAGCTAGACTAAGAATATAAATGCTGTAATAAAATAAGTTTTATAAGTGTACATAAACTACTAGTAGGACAACTAAGTAAAATAGTTAGCTATAGCATAGTTTAAAGCTAATAACATAATATCTAAATTAACATAAGTATCTTTATTTTTAGTAAACTATAAATACTACTTTTAAATAGAATTTAAACTACTTTTAAATACTTTCTAACTAACTTATTAATTTATATAAGTAATAAATATAAACAGACTTATTAATAAAATCTAAAATATATTTAAATATATTTATAAAAAGCTTATATAGGCTTAAGCTTTTTAATAAAAGTACATAAACTAATTTTAAACCTCTGCCTTTACATATGCAGCTAGTAAGAAGGTTTAGCTAGACACTAAAAATATTTAAATAAACTAATAATTAAAGAAACTTAATTAAAAGAACCTTAGCCTCTTTATAGTAGCTTATATAGTTTTATTACATGCTTACTAATTAATCCTACTTAACAGCATAAAGATACACCTTGTGTTCTATGTATTATTGCTACGCTAAGTAGCTCTTAAATCTAACTATCTACCTAAATAGCTAAACCTGCTACCTAAACCTATTATTATAAATAATAAACTAAAATATATTATAAAAGACATTAAATAAATCTAGTTTAATAAAAAAAAACATATCTATAAATACTTTATAAAATAGACTAGATATAATAAACTGTTATAGAAACCTATAGAAGCCTTATAAAAGAACTTTATAGTAACCTAATTCTACGCCTAATACCTATCTAAACTAAACCTGTACTCTAATAAAAATAACTTAATGCTAGAACTACTAATATAAAGAATTCTCTTTCTAATAAGAGAGGGGTACTGTCACAGTATCCTCTCTAGATCCTAGATATAACTGTATTAGACATGCACTAGAGTATTATTAGTGCACGTCTAATATAAATATAACATAACATAGACATAAACTTAAGTATAAACTGCTTTAACACTAACTAAACTTAGAAC